>NW_012148396.1:405570-416470 GCF_000956105.1 Propithecus coquereli | reverse complement strand
AAACATGCATGATCTCATTTATATGTGGCATCTTAAAAAATCAAACTCAAAGAAGCAGAAAGTAGAATGGTGGTTACCAGAGGCTGAGGGAGAGTGGGATGGGGATTGGGGAGATGTTGGTTAAAGAATATAAAATTTCAGTTAAACAAGGAAAATACGTTCAAGAGATCTATTGTACAGTATGGTGACTACAGTTAATAACAACGTATTGCGTACTTGAAAATCACTGAGAGTAGATTTAAATGTTCTTGCCATAAAAAATAAGTATGCGAGGTAATGCACATATGTTCATTAGCTGAATTTAGCCGTTCCACAGTATATACACATTTCAAAACATCACGTTGTACACCATGAATACATAGAATTTTTATTTATCAATTAAAATTAAATTAAATTAAAAATTGGGACAATCCAATAACATATCGTCCGTACATCCACGTGGCAGCAATTGGCTAGAGCCAGGAGGAGGTCTGCTCCCAAAGGAAGGATGAGCCCAGCCACAGACCAGGTCCTCTCCCAGCCAGTCTTACTGAAATTCAGTCCCTGACACCAGTGGGCTACTGAGTTTTTACACCCTAACATAGGACTTCCACTGCGGGGCCTGAATGACCAGAAGGGAAGTCCACCGATTGCAAGGTCCTGTGCCTCCAAAAGAAGGATACAGACCAGGCTCATGGCAAATGGAAGCCACTAACAATATTCAGCTAACAGGCTGCAGAGGCCACAGCCACGGCCACACTGTGCGAGGAGGGGCAAGCCGGGCCGTCCAACACAAGGAACCCGGAGCCCAGCTGCCTGGTTAGAATCCAAACTCAGCCCCTTCCTGGCTGAGCGACCTGAGTGAGTGACTGGGTAACTCTCAATCTCCACTCCCTGTGTTGAGTGGCAGTGGTAATAGTGCTCACCCCAGAAACTCGTGGAGATGCAGTGAGAAAAGTTGTGCAAAAGCATTCAGCTGTGTGCCTTGCACAGGATAAAGACTCAATAAATAAGAGCTAATATTAATAGTATCATCCCTCGTTTCTTCTTGGGGGAGAACCCTCTCTACACATAACTAGGCCTTCTGGACTCAGGCTCAAGGGATTCCCAACAGAACCCAGCGTCTGAAGGAAGGTACACATGGGTGGAAAGGCAGACGCCTAGCAGAGACTGCTGATTAATCTGGGGACTAATCCTCTCTCTCTGTATATATGTGTGTGTGTGTGTGTGTGTGTGTGTGTGTGTGTATATACACACACACGTACATAAACATGGCTTAAAGGCCATCGAGCAGCAGTGTGACATGCGCTACAGTAGCTCTGTAATGTACCCCAATAGCTCTGACACTTTCCGTCCAAGGATCTTTGCAACAGTAATTGAATGTGCTATGGGCACTTTCTCAACCTGAAGTCCACTGAGGTTTCTGGCAAGCTAAGTAGCTTCAGACAGTTGGGAGATTATGGAGATGCCTCTGCTATGCTCTACATCCCATAATAACAGTGGATAGGCACATACATCCCACTGCACACATCCTCCCTCCCTTACCCGGTTACACCTGCTCCTCCCCATGTATCACGTCCATCCTGAACACAGAAGCTGCCTTGGGCCATCGCCAAGCGAGAGAAGGCACCGCCACCCTCCGCACAGCCCGGCCATCATGTCTGGCTTCACTCCCTCTCCATTGTCTCGCCCACAGAGATTTCTGAAGCACAAAGGTGGGGAGAAAGGAGTTAGCATTTAACACATGTCTGCTCTCTATCAAACACTGTGATGAATCCCTTGTATAAATATCTCAAGATTCCTACAAAATACACATGGGAGAATATTACCCCCACTTTACAGGGTAAAAGGTGGCAGCTCGGGATGTTTGCCCCACCGGGAAGGAGTAAAGCCAGAACCTGAATCTAGAAGCCACTCTCGGGGGCTTTGCCGAACTGGGAAGGAGGCCAGGGAAGCACCTCTTTTACTCCTCCTCTCCCAACGGACTCAGAGCTCAGGACTCACTAGGAAGCTGCCTCCTCTGGGCTCTCCTTGGGCACCTCCCCACACTGGGTCAGCCACTCTCATGTGTGCCCCCAGGCACAGCACACTTCACCTAGAGCAGCACATGCCACACTTCGTGTTAACGTTTGTTGAACTGTCACTAGACTGTCAACGTCAGGAGGGAAGAACCAGGCGTATCTTATTCTCTGGGTCTCCCTGTGCCTGGCAACACCGTGCACTGTCCCACACTGCAAAACACCATGAACCACCCCCCAGGTGGTCCTTCTCCCCACGTGCTGGCTCCTGAGCATGAGTTTATTCATTCTTTCAATAAATATTTATTCTCTTCTAGTTGGTGAAGGTACAGCAGTGAGCAAAACATACAAAACTCACCACCTTCGTGCAGCTTCCATGCTAATGGATGGGCTTCACCTGCTACAATTATTCTACTACATCAGGTATTCACAGTGATGCTCTTAGGACCAAGGACCCAGGAGTTCCCTAATCTGCTCCTCCCCATCTCCTCTTCCTCCCCAAGGAAAACCTAAAAAAGTTCTATCTACACATACACAGTTAAAAAAATTCAGCTGCTGTTAAGATGGTAAGGAAGGCTTTATTTAAGACTATTGTGATAGGGGAGAGAGATCGGGCTCAACTGCAAATACAGCCAAGGAGCAGGTGCGCATCAGTGGATAGAAAATTATTAAGAGGCGACATCAAGGGCTGGGGATTCTTGCTGAACTGACCTAATAGGCTTCAGGCTAAAGGTGGGCCAAGAACTGGCACATCCAAGATGGGGATGAGGAACTTGATCAGATGACTTAGCAGGATTCTTGCTACAAGTGGGCTGCACAGGCCCAGCGAGGGCAGGATGGACACAGAAGGCCCACGTTGGGGCCTAGATGAGGAGAGGGTCAAAAGAAGCCTAACTAAAGTTTGGTCAAGGAGAGTCTTTGTCCACACACACACACACACACACACACACACACACACACGTGCACGCGCAGGAACAATAGCAGAAGTGGAATCAAAGTGCTACTTTCTCAGCAGCCGCACCAGCAGCCGGTGGTCCCCAGTGGATTGTCCGCTAGTAAAAGTCGAGTTAGGAAAGCAGCTTCAGCCTAAGTGGAGCCTCCTAAATCTCCAACCAGTGGAAACCTTGAAACCAGCAGAGCAGTGCAGAGCGACAAGAAGAAAGAGATGGACAGGTCTCAAGCTGGAAGGGAGGAGGGGAAGTCCTGACTCAGTTTACTGATTCTGCCCCACAGAGGGGAATAGTAAGTGTAAGAAGAGAGCAGAGAATGGGTTCCTGCATTGTGGTGCAGCAACCTGCCAACTGGCAAATCATTGCCCAGTGGATGTCCTCAACACTGACCCCTTTTCCTTGTGGAGAAAGAGCTGGAAGAGGACAAGGAGGAGGGCCAGGAGGGCTCCACCGCACCCACTCTGGGCACCAGCAGGAGGCAGGACAAACAATCCAAAAATTCTTCCAAAGGGGAGTCCTGGGCAACAGGGTGGGGACAGCTGAGAGCATGGATAACAATACCCCACCCTGGCGCCATGGAAGCCCCCAGTCTGTGTCCTCTCCCTCAGACCTAAGAGCCAGCAGAGCCCCTTTAGATAAAATCTTGGATTTCCAGGGACTGTTGAGCCTTCACTTTGTTCAGGGGGTTGATTTCCTCAGCTGTTTAAAGATCCCACAGCCCCATTTAGCTCAAGCCTCAGTCTCAGATTACAGCCTTTCTCCTGCTCATTACATTCACCCTTGGCTGGAATCATTTTAATTCCTTTTCTTTGTTTGTTGCAGTGAGTGCTGGGCAGAGGAGCTGCCCAGACCAGCATGGGGTCCACTTGGCCAGTCTCCAAAGCCTTCCAAGGAAATGCCATTAGCTTCAAATCCACAGTGCAGGGAGACAGGCGGGGATGGCCACCCAGGCAGAGCTCCTGGAGGGGGCGGAGGGAGGAGGCCCAGCAGGAAAACAGCAAAGCCTGGGGGGAAGCTCTTGCCTTTCTGAAGCAGAATGGAGTCCTGAGGGAGGCTGGGAGCTGGCACCAGGGAGACATTTCTGCAGAGCACAAAAGAAAGAGACAGAGAAGGGCAGGGAGAAGAGGGAGGCTATTTCAAGCACACACACAACTACCAATTACTGGGAGTGCAGGGATTGTGATGAAAATGTCTGCGCGAGACAAGACGATTTGAATCATCTTTGGAGGCCAGAATTGCAGACAATAGGATTGAGAGGAGGTGAAGAGACACGAGAAAAGCAACCAAGAAAAGAGAGATTCCACAGGAGTCAGAATTCTGTTTATCTCCTCACGCCAGGTCACATCTGCCTGCAGAGAGGCAGTAGAGTTCTGGGTTCAAAAGCTCCGCCTTTGCTAAGCTGCAATGCCTGGGGCAGGTAAGAGCCTCGCTTTCCCACCAGGTAGAATGGGACTAGCAAGAGCTCCCTCATCAGGTTGTTACATCAATTCATTGTGTACGAAGCCACAACTAACCAGACCCAGCACACTCAACTCCCAACAAGATGAGAATAGACATGTGCAGAAATAGGGTTCCGGTGAAGGTGGGTGGGCAGGGCGCTTTTCTGGTGCCCAGCATCCTGCCACGGGGTGGGAGAAGAACACTGGACAGAAACAGCAGGGCAGCCCTGGTGCAGCTCTGTCCCTCACCCTTGTGTGCCTTAGCTCTCTGAGCCTCGTCTCCCAAACCCCTTGATCACCTCATGTGCCAGGCACCCTGCAAGAGACCAGGGAGAAGGCGCCAAACAAGACAGGCACGGTCCCTGCCCCCACTGAGCTGGCGGACCCATGCCGAACAGAACAACTAACTCGTAAGTCCCTAAATAAATGTGTGGTCCATGCAACCTAAAGCTCAGGCTATCCCGAGTGAGGATAACTAGGAGGTGGGGACAGCGCACTCCACATGCATCTGTTCTCATCCGAGCACATGCCTGTACACCGGGCCTCGTTCCACCCCTGGAAGTACTTGAAGAGTCACGACTGACGCTGTCCCATGCACCCTAGTAACTGGAAGGCCACAAACGCACGAAAGCAACTTACAAATTAAAGAAATAAAATGACTTCTGATAATGGTTCAGTGCTTCAAAGAAGTGTGACGGAACGCAGGGGCTACTTGACACGGGGAATTCATCCCCGGGGAGGAGGTGTTTGAGCTGAGATAACACCTGTCTGGAAATGAGACCGTAGGGTAAAGAGTCCCCTAATCAACTGCCGTATAGACTCGTGATGGTGCCGTTAGACGTCCCCGATCCGGCGTGTAACCCACACCCCACCCTGACATCCCCGCCCCAATGCCCCAGGGGGACGATTTAAGGCACGAGACCCGGGCTCTTCCTTGCGGGAGTTTCCACGCTCCGCTAGATGGAGGCCCGAGAGCACCTCATGGACCGTGCGGCCCCTTCACTCCTGGCAGCACTTCAAAGAGATCAATAATCGGGCTCCGCACGGGCCCACAGGCCCGGAGCTCAGACCCGGAGCTCGGGGGCAGTGGAAGCCCTCCATTTCCTAACGCAGGAAATCCGAAGTCGGCGGGGGCCCTCGGGACTGCGACAGGCTTGTCACTGGGACGCGCTTTCCTTTGCTGCCATCTTGTGGTCATTTTGGGGAACAACAGCCTGAGTGCTGGGGCGCGGTTACTTCCATTCACTCAAGGACAACCAGGCGCTGTTCCAGGCACTGGTGCTGGAGACAGAGCAGCAGACCACGCAGACAGAAGTCCCGGCCCTCCCGGAGCTTATGTCCTAGCTGGCTGTCTCAGATACAGCTGTGTAAAGGCTGAAGCACTCCCATCTGACAGAGGAGATGACGAGGTTTAAAGAGGTAAAATATTTGCCCACCACACAGCTTGCAAGTGGAAAAGTAGGATTTGAACTAAGAACTCCCTTTGCATGGTGCCCTCTTGCCTCCCCATAAATCTGTCAAGAGGGTGAGTAGTCAGCTCTGAGTTAAGGTGGCCAGATGGCAAATCCTGAGAGAGTAACTGTGCCAAAAGGAAAGAGCCCTGGGCCAGGACACTCAAGACCTGAGTTTGAGTCTCAGCCCTACCACTTTCTAGCTGTGTGACCTTAAGCAAACACAAGGTGTCTCTGATCATTTGCAAAAGGGGCATAATGAGACCAATGTTATCTATGGTTTCTTAATCCCACCACCAACACTTATTAAACACCCAGCATGTGTGGCCATCGTGCTAGGAGTGGAGCCACAAGGCTGGTTGAGTCTTTGTTCCCTTCCAGCCCACCCTCCTGTGTTGAGACACAGCCTCCAGCCTTCCAGCTCTCTAAAGCCCCTCTTTTCTCCTGCTCTTTAAGGCTGCTGGCCCTTTTGGCTTCCCAGGTTTCTCCCAGTCTGGCCACTTCTCCTGTCCTCATGTCTTTCTGTATTTCAAGCGGTCACTATGGTGAGTCAATGTAACAACTGCTACCCTGCTCCCTCTCCTGCCCCAGCCAGCAATCCTGCTAGAGCAATGCCACCAAAACCATGCTGATGGGGACCTATTTGTTTCCAAATTCCCCAGACCCTCCTATTACCTGCCTAATCTACTGAAACATGACTGCCTTTCTCTGACCCTATTGCCACTATGCACTTAAGCCACTGACCTGTTTCTTTCCTTCCCCAGATATGCTTCTAGCAACAGTCTTCTACCCTTCCTGTCCCCACTGCCTCACTGCTAGAGGCTGTGAGCTGACATCTGTCCTCACCTCCTGCTAAGTACCAAGCCCTATGGATGCCATTGCTGCACCTGACACAGCCCAGTAGGGCCTGCGTCTGTTGCAATGACTTCTCCTCCCTGGACTCTTGCTCCATCTCACCCTCCTCCTGCCTCTGGACATTCTGTCCTGGCTCACTGTCTACAAGGAATCTCTCATGTGGGTTCTGCCGAGAAATTCAATCCCATTCCTATGGTTTCAGTTGTCTCCTGCCTGCCACCTGCTCCCAACTCTATTCCTTGGCCATGTAGCCTAAGACCTGCCCAGTTGCCAAAGCACTTACTGGGCACTGACACTCTAGGCACTGGTCTAAGCACTTTTCTTGAATTATCTTATTTATTCCTCTCAACGATCCTATTAGGTAGATGACATTATCCCAGTTTAACAGATAAGACTGAGGAGCTTAGCCAAGGTCGCAAAGCTGGTAAGTAGGGCAATCCATCTCCAAAGCTTCCCTCTTACCCACAAAATGCCTGCTCTGGAATTCACTGACAGAAAAGCCATGAGAATTTTGGTTCCCCAAAGTCATCCCTGCAGGGTCGCGATGTAACTTGATTATAGGTTCTTTGTGGGGTAGGGGCTTAACTTAGATTTCCAATGCCACCCCAAGCAATTTTCTTTCACAGAATTTATAACAATTCTTAATACATTCCTTTGTATCATGATTTTTAATGGTTTCCCCCTCTAAATTGGCTTGGCTCTCAATAAATACTTGTGAAAGGAAAGGGTTAGGAAGAGAGAGTAGAAGAGAGGAAGGGAGGGAAGAAGAAGAAAGGAGAATCTGATGCATGGATCATGCGTCCAGGGAGGGTCAAGGCCATCAGCCAGGGAAAGGTCAAGGTCATGAGCTAAGGAGAGATTCAGGTCATGAGCTATAGAGAGGTCAAGGCCATTAACTGGGAAGAGGTCCAGGCCATGACCTGGGAGATGTCAAGGTCATGAACTGGGGAGAAGTCAAGGCCATTAGATGGAAAGAGGTCGAGGTCATGCAGCCAGGGAGAAGTCAAGCTTGGGATGCGACGCCTGGAGGTCTGGCTGCAGAGCCCACACTACTGACTAAAATTCAGCACTGCCTGCTCATCATCTGTAAGCCCAAAGAGTTCATGCCATGTAAAATGAACAGAGGGTAAAAATAACACCTAGGCACACCATTCTTTAATCAATATCAAGTTCCTTCTCAGTCTCTGTGTAGATTCATTATTAAATATGTCTTAAACATTAATGTCCCCTGGGTCCTTCCTCTCCTTCTTGCCTCCCTCACATGGGGGTAGGAGGTAAGATGCAGGACATTCAGCAATGTCTACAGATGTTTTGATTGTCACGGTGGGGGGCAGGTAATGCAATCTAGGCGTAGAGGCCAAGATGCTGCTAAACATTCTACAATGCACAGCACGGCCTCCGACAACGCAGAATGATCAATAGTGCCTCACATGAAAGACCCTGCTTTCCACACCCTCCTGGGCCATAGCTTCTTTTCCCATGGTTCTGAACACCCCTGAAGGCCGACACACCTACATCTGTATCCATACTCCAGGGTTTTCTGCTGAGCTTCAAGCCACTTACTGGACATCTACATCTTTCTGTCCCACATGTAACTCAAAGTCATCCTTACTGACATGCACCTTTCATGTTCCCTAGCACGCGCCCATTTGCTCCTTCTCATATCATATTTCATCCATTCTAAGACCCACATTTTAACATCTCTGAAATTGGAATGCATTGTACAATCAAGGTCAAGTATAATTGGTGGCACTTTTCCCCTTTCTTTGTGGCTCATAAAATGATTGTGCTGATTCCTCATCTCTTTCCCAAGTCTGTGGTTTTTTGCTGGTACAGTACAGGTGTCCAGCCCTGACCTGAGTCCCATGGGCCCCTCTTTCAGCAAAGCTGTGAGTGTTCGAGGTCGGCCCCAAATGGGGGTATGGGAGGGGGAGAAAGTAGCTCCAGACAAAAATGCCAAAGATCCCCCCTCTTCTCCTCAAGCGTACAGGTTTTCAAAAATAAGCACTTCTCTTGCACAACTCCATGAACACTCACAAACAAATCATTGAATCATTCACTTTAAACAAGTAAACTTCATGATATATAAATTACATCTCAATAAAGCTATTAAAAATAAATTCTTCTCAATTTCGTTTTTGCCTATGGTCAATTTTCAGAGCCCTGAAATGGCTTTTTTGATGATTTTTGTCCAGGTTCACAATTGTTTTTGGCCAAGAGGATCCACCCACCAAATTGGATCCCTGGGGGAAAATAGCTCTAAACTGGGGAGTATAGATCTAAAAGAAAGGGAACAGGATGGAACGAAAACATATGAAGGCCACCATAACAGGAAAGCCTCAAAGTCCCTTGAAGGAGACAAATAGATTGCAGGTTTGTAGTTTCTTCTGCTGACGGTGCATTTGTGTGTGTGCATGTGTGCTGTTGCTTAAACCAGCAATTAACAACCAGTTTATTCCACAGCATCAACCAAATCTCATCATGTCTGTGTAAAGTTCAGAATTTGTGAGTAGAGCCAGGATTTGAAGAGAGAACGCCAGGGCTGTAGCCAGTGTTTGCTTTTGAAAATTTGCTGTCCATCAAAACATTACTGTTGAGCAGACACAAAAGGAGGCCCACGAATGCAAAGGAGAACTGAGCAGCACTTGCTTAAGGGTCTTCTGTCTGGGGATTCTTAATTTGTCCTTCTCTTTCCATTGTTCTGCCCAGTGGTGCTCTGAAAGCTCCCTGATGGCCTGTGTTTCTTTATATATTGTTGGCTGTATGTCACCACACCCAAGACTCATGTGTTCATTCATTAATTTAACAAATACATATATTGACTCTGTGCTAAGTTTAAAGAAGGAGAAAAGAATTTCCCAAACCCACACATTACCAGGAAGGCAAGTAATTATAATGAAATGGGATACCTCCCACAGTGAGAGGAGTTTAAGATGCTGAGCTATTTTTCTTTAAACAAACAAAAAGTTAAGCTCCTCTATGCTTGGGCTACTGTTAGATGTTTAGAGCCAAAATTAGTCATCTTCCCCATATTTGCCGTGTAGCATTTATGTAATCTTAGCATTATGCCACATCTTTTGATGCTGGATATTTTGAGGGCATTGTGTGGCTCCGAGCAGTACCAGGGTGCTAGGAAATCAGGAACACCCTGGCACAGCTTTCAACCTCTGACTTTCCAAGGTGTGCTTCAAACTCTTTGGAAATCACCAAATTGGATCCCTGGGGCAAATAGCTCTAAACCAGGGAGTGTAGATCTAAAAGGAAGGGAACGGGATGGAACAGAAATATAAGAGGCAGTGCACATAGTAAAGTTAGGTATAGTTTTGTGAAACTTTTGTTTGAATCACATATATACAATGTGTATAATACAGGGTCTCAATGTATAATAATATCTATTTGTAGCTATGAGGAGCAGTCATGAAGTTTGAAAAACAGTGCTCTAGGTGGCAGGATTATATGTTTATAGTCTTCACTTTCCTTAGTGAAGTTTCTGAATTTTGTACAATAAAATTGTATTACTTTCCTTGGTATTTACTCAAAGGAGTTGAAAACTTATGTCCACCCAAAAACCTGTACATAGAAGTTTATAGTAGCTTTATTCATAATTGCCAAAACTTGCAAGCAACCAAGATGTCCTTCAGTAGGTGGATGGATCAATAAACTGTGGCACATCCAGACTGTGGAATATTATTCAGTGCTAAAAAGAAATGACCTATCAAGCCATGAAAAGACATGGAGAAAACTTAAGTGCATATTACTCAGTGAATGAAGGCAATCTGGAAAGGCTGCATACTGTATGATTCCCACTCTATGACATTCTGGAAAAGGTAAAACCATGGACACGGTAAAAAGATCAGTGATTGTCAGGGGTTTGTGGAGAAGGAGAGATGAATGGGCAGAGCACTTGGGGCTTTTAGGGCAGTGAAATTATTCTGTATGATACTGAATAGTGGATACATGTCATTATACTCTTAACGTATTCAATATGTAACACCAAGAATGCAGTCTAATGTAATATGGACTTTGGGTAATGATGATGTCTCAGAGTAGGTTCATCAACTGTAACAAACGTATCACTCTGGTGGGAGATGTTGATGGAGGAAGCCGTGTACGTGTAGGGGCAGGGATTTTATGGAAAATCTCTATACTTTCAGCTCCATTTTTGCCATGAACCTAAAACTGCTCTAAAATATAAAATCTTTTTTTAA
>NW_012148396.1:393930-404900 GCF_000956105.1 Propithecus coquereli | reverse complement strand
TTGAGCCCAGGAGTTTGAGGTTGCTGTGAGCTAGGCTGACACCATGGCACTCTAGCCAGGGCAACAGAGCCAGACTCTGTCTCAAAAAAATAAATAAATAAATAAGAAAGAAAGCAAGAGAGGACAAAGCAGGTAAGGTGTCCTCTTAATACCACACTGCACTTTGGGGCATATGTTAGTGATTATCTTTGGTGTGGCCACAGTTACACAGGGAAGGTGTGGCCAGGGTGTGCTCACTCTCCAGGTTCCCCTCAGCTCCCGATTGGGCAAAAAGAGCAATGACAAACGCTTGTAAAACACCATTGACAACAGGGTGGAATTCACATCCCATTATTTACCATCTGGGTGACTTCGGGCAGTTATCCAGCTCTCTGTGGCTAAGTTTCTACTTCATAAGGCTATCACAAAGGCTTAAAGAGTATTTTTTGTATACAGCTGGCTCAAAATCAGTACTCCAAACATATCAACTATGGTTATTAACAATGTTATATTGGTTCTCAGCAAGGAATCTTAATTAGGACATGCCAACCTTCTTAGTACATTTGGACTCCTATAACAAAATACCATAAACTGGGTGATGTATAAACAACAGAAATTTATTTCTCTCAGCTCTGGAGGCCGAGAAGTTCAAGATCAAAGTGCGGGGTGACCCAGTGTCTGGTGAGGGCCTACTTCCTCATTCACAAATGAGACAGCACCTTCTCATTGTGTTCTCACATCCTAGAAAGGGCAAGGCAGCTCTGGGCGGGCTGTGGGGGGTCTCATTTATAAGGGCATTAATCCCATTCATGAGAAAGCCCAAGTAGGAGGTGCCGACATACCGTCACTCTGAGATGGCCCATGCTTGCACCCCCAAAACCGAAGCTTCCGTGCATGACCATGAAGCAGTGTAGAAATATGAAATGAGCAGGGGTGTGACTCACGAGGTGGAAGTTGTGCAGCCACTTTTCCTCACAGTTAGTCTCTGCTACTTTTTCTTTTATTCTTCCAGGATAGTGGGAATAGTAGCCGGGTGTTATACTTCATAGGTTCGTTTTATTGATGCAATTGAAAGTACAGAACGAGATGAGCCCAGAGTCCTACTTCAAATCCTGGTTCTTTTACTAATTCTCCCATAGGATTTGGGCCACCATCTAACCTCCTTGGACCTCAGTTTCTTTAACTTCAAAATTAGGATTGCTGGCCAAGATGCTCTCTGCCAACCCTCACATCCCCTGATCCTGCAGGATGGATTAAAGACAATAGTCCAACCCAAGTGCTGATTCTGGCAACAACAGCAGCAACAGCAAAGATTAGCCTGAGGTGAAAGAAAGGAAGAAAATAGAGAACAGGGTGCTATTAAAATAACAGGAAACAAATTATTTCTTTATTTCTTACAACTCTGAAGTACAGAATGCTTTCATCATAGCTGACAAAGCATTGATCTAGCTTTATATATTCTTAGACATGATCAATTTTCTTCATTCCATGAGATAAAAGCTAAAAGTCAGCCCAACAAATGCACAGATAGAAACTCCAGGTCAACCCCCTAAAGTCGTTGACTCAGTCTTTTGTTTATAACCCTTTCCTTGTTAAAGTTGTTCACAGTAGCTCTCCAAACATATTCAAAGCTAAACAACCAAAGAAAACATTCTGCAAATTTTCACTGATGGATCCATATATTTTCCAAATAGTTTGGGCTCTGAATAAGAATTTGTGGATCCTGAAGAATTTAAATTAATTTTATAATCGTAAGTCCCCTTCATAAAATTTTATTTTTACATCATTCGCCATTTTGATCAATCATGTCTGGGCTCCAAACAATCAGTAGCATTTCAGTAGGACCAAAGAAAGAAAAATAGATCCATACCTGGGATCACACTTCAGTAGGACCAAAAAAAAGAAAAATGGATCGATACTGGGGTTTCTCTTCATGCAGGAGTACTCTGTCTCCTACATTGAAAATATATTGGGCAATTTTAAGCCATCAACTCCACTATTAAAGCTATCTGTTATTGTCTGTTTGAAAATCTCACACAGAAATTTATTAAACAGACACCCCAGAGTGAAGACAGATAGAGTCCATCAATTCTATCTACTTCGTATCAGAGTACCATTTTGATGTTATCTGTGATAGAGAAATTATTAGTGTAGCTAACATTTACTAAGCGCTTACTATTTGACAAGTACAATACTAATGCTTATGATGAAATCTCACCCACCTCATTTGACTTAGACACATTCAATTATTGGATGACAGCAAATACAATAAAAGAGAGAAATCCCACCCCTTCATGGGTGGGAATGGCAACCTATATCCACAACTCATGTCAATTCCAGCCAAGATGAAACACTGCCCTTTCCAATGTAGTCATCTTGCCACCAAGTGGCTGGTTGCTTTCCTCAAAAAATGGTACCCTATTGATAACTGAGCAGTGGTTTCTTCTGCTATCAGGTTGGACATTTAGCAGCAGTAGTAACTAAATCAGCCTTGGGTGCTGGGCTCATGAATGAGCTCCTCACCTGCCACAGTGGCTACTTTAATAATGAGCTCATATCATCAGCACTGGAGTGTCTGATGACAGAGGCTGTCTGCTGTTAACTGGTTAAGTCATCTTATCTATTTGGTTGTTCAATGCTTCTTTCAAGAGTTCCTCTGTGGGTGTTAACACACCATACAGAACCCTCCACTCTTCGTGCCACTTTCATAGTTCCCTCCACACTTCTGTCCCAAATCTCCTTATCCCTACTATTCCAATCTTTCTACTTCCAGTACCCTGATCAACCAATTAAGCTGTTTGACACTTCACATGAATATGTATATTCTTACCTTGGGCCCCTTATTTTTCCACACAAAGTGGATGATCAGGCACACTTTCTGAAGTTCTATCCTTTAGAAGGCCTCCCACAACCACTGTTTTTGAGAAACACCCCTGCGTGGGGCTGAGAATGCAGTAGCATTCTAGTTTAGGCTTGCACCTACCTACTGAGTTAACCCATCTATGAACCAAGCTCGATACTTGTCCTCCTCTATCAGCTGGTCCTAAGGGGCTCCAGGTGACAACAGGCGTGAGCTGAAGGACAGGCCAGTACAAGAGTGGTGGTCGACATGGAATCCAGGCCACATGCTGTGTAACTTACTTCTGCCCTCTGGGCCTCCTCAAGCCTGATCCCCCCACCCTTCCATGATGGATTTGTCCTAGGCCTGCCCAACTTACGACTGGGTAGGTCTGACAGCTGTGGTCACAGAATCACTTGGTGTCCTATGATCAGATGATGCTTTTCAAATAGTGTGCAGTTCTCTGCTGTAGAGGACAGAACCTTGCTCCAAAGCCCTGTTATAAGTGTCCTAGTGTAGCTTACACTAAACTCTACACAGCACCTTTTCTCGTGGCAAATACTTCACATATCATAAAGGCTGCCAAGTTATATGACCCAAGCAGATGAGCTGCTTATACTGCAAACTAGAGTTGGAATGAATGGTCCTTCCAAGTTGGCCCAAAGTGAAAAGAGGAAGCCCAGCTTTTATAATATCCATCATTATGTGGGCTGCCCCAGGCTACAAGGTAAGCATGAAAACTAGGATGAAGCTACAGTCAGTCCCCAGACAAGGACACTGGTCTCAGTTTTCAGCAGCCCACACTCCCATGGGAGGAATCTGGAAGTGGAAATCCAGGCAAACAGTATTCACCAAACTCGCTGCTAACAGCAATCAGGATTCATGAGTAGTCCTTATAGAGAGCAGGGCTAATCCCTCCACCCTCTATTCTAACAGCCCTTTGTTCAGACATCTATTCCAGCTTTCATCCTGTACTGTCAGTTTCTCTTTCTTTTCAGATAGACAACCAACTTCTCCAGGACAAGAAGTATATTTATTTAATGGCTGCACAGTATCCAGCGCATGAAAGGGGATCAAGAAAAGTTTTCCGAGTGGATACATGAATAAACAAACGAAAGAGCCACGTGACTGTGTTATTCGAAAACGCTTGAAAACAGATAATGCCTATGTTACACGTCAGCCATGATGTGACTCAACGCTGGGGTTCGTTCTCCTACTAAATTCCTCTAGTTTTATCTGGGATTTGGAGCAGTTTTGTAACATAAATGCCTTTTTTACTGAAACCGACTCTTCTCTTACCTATATTTAAACTACTTTACAACAATTACTTTTCTGGGATTTTTTTCTTATTGTTCCTTCTTTTTCTTTAATTTTATTTTTTTTTCCAGCAAATATTAATTGAGAGCTTACTACAGAACAGGCCCGGTTCTAATACTCCCCATTTTACAGACGAGGAAATTAAAGCACAGGAAGGTTATGTAATTTGCCCCAAGATTGGGTACACACCTAGTAACTGCAGTACTGGGATTTGACAGTAATGGGATTCAAACTAAGATTTGGCCCTTAGGCAATAACAAGACAAATAAGATTTCTTCCAACTTGGAGCTTATAGTCTAGTGAAATAGAGAAGCACTGTACAATTTAACCAATAAAATAACTGTCTGTTGAGATCATTACTGATTATAATATTTAGGAGGAAAAAACCACTGGCTCATGAGATTTAAAATAATAAGAGGTCCTACTCTTAAAATGGTGATTAGGGTAAACCTCTTTAGGGAGATGATTTACACTGAAACCTAAAGGATAAGAAGCTAATTACGACAGGGGCCACTGCAGGTGCAGGAATAGATTATCTCAGTCCAGGAGCTAAAAAGAGACCACGATGGCTGAAGCTGAGCGAACAAAGAGGAGACAGGCAAGAGACAATGCATTTGAAAATACGGGTCAAGCAGACCTTGCTCTGATGTCCGGAGTAAAGAACGTGATTTTACCCAATGGAATGGGAATTTGCTTTTGTTGAAATAAGTGTCAATAAGTGATTTTAAGAGGCTCACTCTGGCTCCACAGCACAGTGAAAGCAGGAGAAGGCCACCGCAACAGTCCCGGTGGATGTGAAAGTCGTCCTCCTGACTGACCCCCGCTCACCTGACGTTGCCCTCCTTTCGTATTAGAACATGCGAAGCACCACAAAACCAGCAAGGCTCAACTGTGTCTTACTAGTGTGCTTGGGCTTTCAAAAGAAAAGTGTCATAACCCTTCTAAGTTAGCTATTTCCTTTAACATGAAAACTTCTTGCTCTTTTTAACACCTTGATAGTGACTAATAAAATGAACCACTTCCCCCCCAAAACACCCTAAATTAAGGACTTAACATTCCATTTATAGTGTCCTTTACCTGGAATAATTAACACCAGATGCAGAATAATGGCAGCGATTAGCAATTTTCCCCCACGAGAGCCATTTTTAGGAAGGCTACAGATTGCGTCTCACTCCACCGCCTCCGTTCCGCCCCCTCCCAGCTGTTTCCTCAAGCTGGGTGCCCACTCACCTGACTGACAGCAGTTCTTTTGGGGATAGAGCATCGTGGTGAGGAGAGGGATGAAAACCAAAATCATCCAATATGCAAAATTGTAACTAAACTAAAAATTACAATACTAACATAACGGCTATCGTTTGTTGAAAGTCAGGCACTATGTTAAGAACTTAATACATTCTTCCAAAAAACTGGCACATCTCACCGATTCATAACCAAGTTATCATCCAGGATTACACTGGAACCTTAGCAGGTGTTCCCAGCTCCGCAAAATGCTACAGCCACATGCAGGAAAAACAGTACGGTGATTACTTGCTGTTTACAGAAATCTAGTCTTCAACCTATTCAAATGTCATCTTACCTAACCATTCACTTTCCAACCCTGAATTGGAATCTCTGGATCTTCTCCTGCTTTTCCATCCCAACTTTCTGACTATTTAAAAGATCTTCTTAGCTCCCCGCCAGCCTGCACTAGTTCCCAGACTTTGATAAGCATCTCTGCCCTGAAGACTAACCTCCATTTAACAGGCTTCCCATAAAGACTGTCATGCCAGCGTGAGTGGGTGAAACCTGCCTCTATGTTTCGCTGTCTTTCCTAGATTGGTCCGAGAGGTCTGGAGAAGATCCAGAGAGAAGCATTACAATGCTTGCAGCAAATTACCTGGGTTGTTTTAAGCCACTGAACTTTTGGTAATTTGTTACACAGCAATAGAAACTAATACAATCCCTCTGTGATTACTACCCTCAATCTCTTTCCCATCCCTTCGGAGTCGACTTCCTAGAAAAGGTTGTGGATTCTTGCTGGGCTCACACACTCACCTCATTTTTGCTCCTCAGTCCATCTCAATCGGCCTCTGTCCCCAACTTTGCATCGCTGTGGTTTGTGCCAAGATATCAAACGATCTCCTCACTCAAAGGCTTTATTTTAATATCTTCATCCTACTGTATCTCTCTGCACCCTTTGTAAATGTTTTCCTTTCTTTCTGACCTTTTTTCCTATGTTAAGAACACAGCTTCTTCCTGGTTTGCCTCCTCTCTCTCTTCTGTCTTAGTCTCTTTTGCAGCCTTTTCTCCCCGGCCTACCTCTTATACAGTAGCATTGCTCAGGGCTCTGCCTTAGGCCCTCTTGTCCCCAGGTGATCTCATTAGGAACAAAGGCTTTGGAGATCGCAGTGGCTCCCAGCTCTGTCTTCATCCCAGACCTCTCTGTTCCCCTAGACATGAAGGCATTGCCACTGGAGAGTTCCACAGATGTGTCACATTCAACAGCACCAGATCTAAACTCATGACCTCCCCCTCACCAACTCCAAAATATGCCCTACCCCTGTATCCCCTCATTAAATGTTACCTCCCTCCAATTGGAGGTCCAGGCCACCCTCTGCCATCACCAAACCACATCCAGGGCTTCTAGACACCACATCCCAAATCGATCCCTCTTGTTCATTCTCACTGCTATTGCTCAAGTTCAGACATTATTTATTTCTTGCCTAGATTTTTACAACAGCTTCCTTATGATCAACTCGTGATTCCTTTCTCACTGTCTGTCACCCCACACATTAGTAAGAGTGCACTTCGTAAAATGAAAGTCTGATTGCGTCAATTGTTGGCTTAAATTCTACTGAATACCTAACTCTCAGTGGGTTCAGGATAAAGGCCACATTCCTTAATGGCCTACCAGGTCCCCAGCCTCCCTGATCTAACATCTTTCCTTTCTGTCCTCCACCTATGCCAAACATCTCTCCCACACTATCATGCTCTGGAACATTCAATAGCTCCCTTTTTCTCCCCTTACTGCTTCCTTCAGCTCAGTTCAAACTTCTTCCATTCTAGAAAGCCTTCCCCTACCACCATCACCACCTACCTTGTCTTCTTCCCTGTGCCGAAGCTGAATGAGCCGCCCCCACACCCATGTGTTCCCCTTGTTCTTTGCAGGCATCGTACAGGGCTGTGAGCTTTCCCACCGCATTGTGCCCTCCTCACTGGGCCAGCTGGCATTTTAAGAACCCACTATAGTGACTAGCACACAATGGGCATCAATACATGCAAAACTGAACAAACGGATGGGTAACTACGAGCAGGAATGCATAAGTGGATCAACGCCGGAATGAATGAGAAATAGGTGGAGGAGCTTGGGAATGCTCTACTTGAGGAAAGAGTCACAGGAATAGGCAAGCTGGCTCTGACTCTGATGGACAGACATACAAAAGGAGGGTGGGGATTTGCCTGGGTGCAGTCCCAGGACAGAGTTCGCCAGTGGTAAAAATTGTAGGGAGGTGGATTTTATTCTAGCCCAAGATCGAACGCCCCCCTCAAACAAAATCACCTTCCACCCTGGTTTTCCGCATGTCGGTTAAAGACAACTCCACCCTTCCTGGGACTTAGGTTGGAGATATTGAAGGTATGCTTGACGCCTCTCTTCTTCTCACACCCCACATCCAATCACTCAGCAAATCCTGATGGCTCCCCCTTCTGAATACTGAAACAGAGGGTCCACTTTTCTGCCATCTCCACTGCGACCACTTTTGTCCAAGTCCAACCATCTCACCTGGACAGTTACAATAGTGTCCTAACTAATCACACTCCTTCCACTCTTACTCCCTATACTACAGTCTTCAATGGAACATAGAAAGATCCTGTGAAAAAGCAAATCCAATCATGCCATGCCTCTACCCAAAACCCTCCAATAGTTTTCCATCTCAGAACAAAGCTGAAATCCTTATGATAGTCTAAAGCTAGTACACAGTCTTCCCCACCTTACTCTCTAATTCATCCCTTCCTCTTCCCCTTTTTTACTCACCTCTAGCCACACAAGCTTCCCTGCAGTTTCTTGAACACACCAGGGTCACATCTGTCTCAGGACCTTTGCATAGTCTGCTCCTTCTGGCTGGAATGTTTTTCCCCCAAATAGATTCATGGCTCATTTCTTTGTCTCCTTCAAATCTTTGCTCAAATAGTATCTTCTCAAGGATACCAGCCCTAAAACTCCTTTTAATATTATACCCTCATTCCCTTTACCTTTTATTTATCACACTCCAGCATGTAATTCTGATGTACTTACTTATGGTTTCTATGTGGTCCCTCTGCTAGAATGGAAGCCATAAGAGCATGAACTTTTGTTCTATTTTGCTCACCAATATATCTCCAGTGCTTGAAACAATGCCTCGTGCAGAGAAGGGAACCAATAAATGAGTGGACCCTTCAGAATGAGTCAGTGAATAAAAACAAAACAGAATTTTAAAATCCTTTAAACCATAAGCATCCAACAATGGAATGAGCTGCTTTTATAAGCAGGGAGTTCTCCAACAGTAGAGGGATCCAAGCATCTGGCAAGGCCCTGGCCAACTTCCTTCTTGGAATGGAGATCTGAACCAAGGGTACCTAAGGTCCCTTCCATCCCTAGGATTTTAAGATTCCTGATTCCTACCTCTCCTGGAAAGCATGGCTGCTGCGCTCCCAAGGCCATTGAACAAAGATCTCTCCTGAAGCACTGTCTCCACTGGCCTTGACTTCAGCACTGAGTCCGTGAGAACAACCCCAGTTTCTCTTTCTCAGGAGTCAATGTGGCTGAGAAAATGTGGAGGAATACATCAAGGGCAAGACTTGAACAGTTTTTCAATGTGGTGGTATTTTACCAGCAGCCATGGCAGCTTAAAACACAATACCTCCCAACTTCAAATGTTGTAATTTTTTTCTTCATATTCAATTATACTGACAATTTCCTTCAATAGGATCCCATAAGCAAAGTCATTTCTTGTTTCCTGATATTTTCTTATACCACACAGCATATTGCTTTTAGATTCCCCAAGCCAATCAGAGTGGGAAATTATTATGCTGCCTTTCCTAATCAAATATTCTCTGTGACCACCTGCCTTGCTCACTAATGTCTGTTCCAGCCCAGGACTGGAAATAGAAGCCCTTAGCTAACAGCAAGAACCAAAAATATCACACTCCCTTGGTGGAATAATTTAGTCACTTTACACCAGATCTTTCTTTTACTGTCCTTATTTTCAAAAGCAATGTTCAATGTAGGTTGTTTTATTCCTTATACGCTGATAAAACATCCATATATAGATAAAGGAAACATAAACTCTAGTTTTTTCTAGTCCTTTTGTTGGATGGAAATGGTCACTTTTTCCATTCATTCATTCACATAACATGCATCGAGTGCCTACATGCCAGTGCCAGGCATAGTCTAGGTGCAAAGGACAACGGTGAACAAGCCAGGGGCATGATTTCTGCCCCCACAGACTTCTGATCTAGCAGAGAGACAGACAATAAATCAACAGTTCTTAAACTAATTGGTTGATTGCAATTGTGATAAGAATTGAGAGAACAAATCTGGGAGCTCTAAGAGTGTTGAAGAGGTTGCTGGTGTAGTCCCTGAAAAACAATGCTCCCTCCCTCTTTCACTGAGCTAAACATGAGAAGACACTGCCAGACCAAAATCACAAAGTGACCTGGAAGGGAAGGCTCACCAGGTCAGATGTGTGGGGCAGACAGAGTAAGTCCAGCAGTACCAATCTTTTTCTAACGCCTCTTCTGGTCCCACAGAGATTGGAAATCTAAACACCACATTTCTCAGACTCCCTTGCAGCTAGAGTTCTGGATGTGATGCACACTCCCCCCACTGGCTTTGATCACTAAGAGTGTCAGTTCAGAACTGGGTTAACTGGGAAGAAAGGAGGCAATTGGCAAGGTGCCATTTTGCTGGGGCAGATCTAGAACAGGTGACATAGTTCTCAGCCAACAGTTGCAGCAGCATCTTCCTGATCCCCAGATCAAGACTATGGTAGTGTCATTTTGGGACCACCTGCTGAGAAAGATAATCTTATTCCCCAAAATAGCAGACACATTTTATATTCCATGGCACATCCCCTCAGCCCACCTGATTTTAGCAAACCTGGGGTGGGCAGTGCCCTGCACCCCACCTCAATCCCCCACCATGGCATCTCTCTATTTCTCTGCCCTAGGGCTTTCTCCAAAGTCACAGAAGTTTGCCCATCCCACAGAGATGGAACCCCCAAGTTCCAACATGCTAACATCCCTAGGGCCAACCCTCAGCTAACAGGGTACAGGTGTCATGGAGAAATGTCCCAGCCTCTCATCTTGCAAGAAACAATTCTGAGGTGCATTCTATTTGATTCCTCAGAGGGTCCCCAGAGGAAAGAGTCTCAGTTGCCCACATTCGCGACCTGCTCATTCATGCAGATTTTATTGCATCTCCCCTCTTCTCTGTCTCTGTCTCCTCAGTCACTCATCCTTCCTTTCTGGGATAACTGTCCATGGAATTATCAGCACCAAAATCCTTATCTCAGGCCCTGTCTTTGGGGAAGCCAAATTAAGACACACCGCTTGCAGATTAAGGCAGACCAATAGTTCCCTTGTCAGGCCAGTTCTGTAGTGGTTTTTTTTTTTTTTCTGGGAGTTGTTCTTAGAGACCCAGCCTAGAGCTGGCTACTCTACACTACCAACAATTCTTTAAGCAGTAATTCCCTGCATCAAATCTTTTTCTAATCAAAACCATTAAAGTGGTTTGTTAGGTGTACTGAACCCTGACTTGCAACATGTTTCCCCTATTCTGAATAGAGAGCTTCTGGTCTGACTTTACTTTGACGCTAAT
>NW_012148396.1:389454-392555 GCF_000956105.1 Propithecus coquereli | reverse complement strand
ATCTATTCATATTGATACATATAGATCTCTTTTATTTGTTTTAACTGCTATGAATAATTAGATTCCTTTCTCCATTCACCCACTAATGGACATGTAGGCTCTTTTTAGATTTATGCTATTAAAAACTTTACCTCAGGAGGGATGAGAGGCAAGATGGCTGACCAGAGACACCAGCTGCCAGAGCATTTCAGTAAAAAGTTTTAGATGAAAGAGAAAAAATGAACAAACAGACAGAGATCGGGTGTGGGTCTGAGACAAGGGTGCCAGAACCTTCAGGAGACTCCATGAGAAGAAGTTGCAGAGCAGAACGGGAAGGAGCAAGGTGTCACAGAGATCAACCTCTGAGAGGCCTGGAGTCCAGTGAGAAGGGTAAGTGGTATGGTTGTTTCTCCCTCCTTTGCATCTCTGACAGTCAGTGGGTTCCCAAGCTGCTGAAGAAACTTTCTATCCCAGGTCTACTTTCTAGCCCCAGGTCTCGATCATGTTGCTTAGGGGCATGGACAGCAGATTTGCGAATTAGTCTTGGAAGAGAAGGGAGCCCACATGGGCAGATCAGGTGGTAGAGTGCAGTGTGGGTCCTAGCTACAGTGTGCTTGTGAGGCACCCCTACCCCCACAGGAGGGCTGCGCTCCCAGTTCAGGCCAGGATCCTGGGCAGGGAACCTCCCGGCTCACATCACAGTCACGGAGGAGCTCAGCTGGCATGGTTCCTGCCTGCCGACAGATGCTGGGGAAAAACCATGGAGCAGGGGAGGGTGGAGAGGAGTGGGGACCACTCAGGACTGCCAGATTGTGAATCTCAGATAGACCTGCCTCCAAAAGAAGACTTTTTGGTTGAGTGGGGCCACTTCAGCCCCTCCCTGGTGGCTTTGCCTAGATGCTGGTAGCAGACCTTTGACCCTGTTGAAACAGATACCTCGCCAGCTTTTGTGGAGCCTGAGGGCAAACTCACCCAACCCAGGCCCACCCAGCCACACTCCCCAACCCACCTCTGCTGTGGCAGAGAATAAGGACTCACCTGAAGTTACAGGGTCCCACCCACTACATGGGGCATTTGAATGCTTCTCCTGAGGGACTAGTGCTGGTTGAAGTACCCAAAAACAACATTGCAGCTTATTCCTTCCAGCAAGCACCACCTAGTGACAGAGAGGTCAATTTGCATGCCCTTTACAACATTTACTAACTCAGTCATACAGGGTGTGGTTGATTCTCACCCACAAGCACCACCTGGTGTCTCAGAGAATATACTGGGCATGCCATTACAATTCACACTGTTGAGAAGACCACAGAGCTGGGGAAAGAAAAGGATGGCAAGAGAACTCCATCTTCACTCATCAAAGAGAGACAGGGAATCTTCCCACTCACATAGCTAAACACTCCTACAACCTACAAACAACTAGCAACTGAGAAAACCACCACAACAACTACGTTGATAACTGAGGCATCCTTTGAGAACCTAGACCACATCAAAGCATCCACAAGCAAAGCCGAAGCTTCTTACCCAACATATACTACAAACACACTTGTACGAGTGAGGGGAAGGGGAAAAGCCCCATCTAAATAGAAAAACATCCAAAAATAAGAAGCAACAGCTGCTCCAGATGAGAAGGAATAAGTAAAAGAAGTCCAGAAGTATAAAGAATCAGAAACAAAGGTGACCCCAAAAGGGAACACCAGCTCTCTAGCAATGGATATCAACCAAAATCAGAATACTGAAATGACCCCTGTAATATTCTGAAATTTAAAAATAAATAAATAGCTAAATAAAAAATAAACACTTTACTTCAGTGAATACCCTTAGATGACTTTCATTAAGGGTTTTACTTTAAAATAGAAATGCCAAGTACATTCTCTAGAGTGTGCAGATGTTCAATTTTTCTAGATGTTGCCAAACTGTTTTCCAAGGTGGTTATTATAGCAATTTATAATCCTATAAGTAAGCAATGTATAAAAGTTTTTGTTTCTTTACAACTTTGCCAACATGTGGTGTTTTCAGAATTTTTTAATTTTTCCAAGCTATGGGTGTGAAATAGTGTCTTATTTGCTGTTTAATTTGCATCTCTGGGATTACTGGCAAGGTCGAACATCCTGTCCTATATTTATATGACATTCAATGTCCCTCTTTTATGAATGCTGTGCATAAATTATATGCATGTTTTCTTTGGGTTGCCTATTTCATACTGACTCATAGAACATGTGTGTATGTCTGTGTGTGTGTATCCTTCATAGTAAGTCTGTCTATTATATATGTTGCCATATCTTCTTCCACTCTTAGCTTATATTTTAATTTTGCTTATGTTACTTTCTCATTAAGAAATTTAACTTTTAATATGATCAAATTTATCAGTTTTCATTTACAATCCCAGAATTTTATATCTTGTCTAAGAAAATATCCTCTATCCTGGGACACAGTCTGGCTATTTACCAAAATCCACGTTCTCTCCTCTTAGACACGCTGCTGGACCAAAGCATTTCCCAATAGCCCACCTCTACACATGACCAGAGGAGTGCTGGCAGGTATGATGTGTGTCACTTCCAGGCCTGGCCTCTAAACCTCCTGCATAGTTCCCCACATTCTTTTTTCCTCCATCAATAAAGTAGATGCAGAAAATCCGGAGAGGACTTCAAGACCCTCAGGTAAGGTGAAGCCACTGGATGAAAAAATCCTGAGTCACTGAATGACCCCACAGAAAACTGACCCAATGAACACCCAGTTGAACCATGCGTGCATTAGGAAAGAGTTATTTAATTGCATTCGTCACTGTCGTCTGATATTTTATTTGTAATCACAGCAGAGCCTAGCTTTTGGACATCTACTAATCCAAAACTTATTCTCCTTTATTTGCTTTTAAAGTTGTAAAGTTTTGCTTTTCACATTTAGAGTTTCAAGCCTTCTGGAATTCATTTTCTATAGATAACTTGAGGAAGAAATCCCTTTTTTCCTTCTGACAAGCTAATCGTGTGAACCCTACATATTAAATATTTATTAAATAGTTTTCTCTCCACTGTCACCTCCATCATATATCAAGTTCCCAATTTTATATGTAAGTCTGTTTCTAGACTATTCATCCTATTATATCATTTACAGGGGGTCTGAAAAAC
>NW_012148396.1:348001-385614 GCF_000956105.1 Propithecus coquereli | reverse complement strand
TATTTCTACTGCATTATACAGAATACCATTAATTATTGTTATTTAACAAACCAGCTAAAAATGCAATAGCTTTAAAGAAGAAGCATTTATTATTGCTTGTGAGTCTATGGGTCAGCTGGAAAGTTTTGGTGAACTGGGCCAGGTTTGGCTAGTCCCAGCTGGGCCTGCTATGCATCTTGGTCAGATGGTGGGTTGGCTGGAAGTTGGCTGCTCTAGGGTGGCCTCAATCACATGCCTGGTACTGGCTGGCTATTGGCAATGACAACACATGTGACTGGACCACACTTCTCTCATCATCCAGTAGCCTAGTCCTCCTTTGTTCCCCTGGAACTATTGTGGTTCCAAAATCACAGAAGGCTTCTTAAGACTTAAGCTCAAAACTGATAGCATCACTTCCAGAACATTCTGTTGGCCAAAGAAAGTCACAAACTAACCCAGATTCAAAGGATAAGTAAAGAAACTCTTGTTGGAAGGACCTGGAAAGTTACTTGCAAAGGAATGGGCAAAGAATTGAGCACATTTCAAAAATCAATGCGTCACGTGGGGTGTCTCTTCTTACCTCTAATAATGCTATATACTTAAGACACATTAAAATTGACCTACATTATTTCCCCCTTATCAGCAGGGGATACGTTCCAAGATCCCCAGTGTATGTCTAAAACCACAGATAATACTGAACCCTATATATACTTTTTTCCATACATACATATCTATGATAAAGTTTAATTTATAAACTAGGCACAGTAAGAGATTAACAACAATAACTAAAAACAAAACAATTGTAACAACATACTGCAATAAAAGGCATGTGAATGTACATACTGTCTCTCTCTCTCCCTCCCTCCTCTAATTATCTTACTGTGCTGTACCGCAGGTAATTGATACCATGGAAAGTAAAATCATGAAAGGGAGAGACTGCTGTATTTAATTAATATTACTTTAGATTTTTCTCATAAAGTCCAAATTTATTATCTCTATCTCATTTTCAAATAGGGCAAGACATGGCATGTTCTAAATCATTAGAACTTTGCCATTCCCACATTTCATATTATAATTGCCTAGAAGTTTATTTCCATTGTTTTACTTAAATACAAAAAGGTATATGTATGTGTGTATGTATATATAGATTGTACTCTAAACTGTTAATTAGTACCTCATATTTCAACGATTTCTTCTTGCACCTTATTTCTTCCTTCCATGTTCATTTTTCTTCTTCATGAATTTTACTATTTCGTATCTCTTTCAGGTGTAACTTCCTTTACTCTTTGCATGCCTGAAAATATCTTTACTTTTATTTTTAAACAATTATTCGGTTTTCTATATAGTTCTAGCATGATACCTATTTTCTCTCTGTGTTATTTTGGTGGGAGATTATATAGATATAGATATAAATATAGACATAGACATAGATATAGATACAGATGTAGATATATAGGTATATATACACACACACTTCAAAGTCAGAATTTCAAGTATATTATTCTTATGAAAAGCTTAGATTTAACAGTAAATTGATTTAAAGGAAAATAATCAGTAAATATTAGCACAGAAAGTATGGAGGTAAGGCAAAAATTATGTAGTGTTGCCAGAAAAACTGAAGTATGAGAAACACTTTTTAAAGCCACCCTAAGTTTCCTCCTGCCCTACCACACCAGCCAGCAGCCCCCACAGAGCCTCTGTGGATAAGCTAGCTGAGCTCTAAATGACAAATCTAAAGAAAGCAAAAGTTTAGAACTTCTCTTTCTACAATCTTTCCCAGAATTACCTGACACTCTGCAAAGGTGCCACCTTTACCACTTTCAGTGGAGGAAAGCGTTAAATGCAAGATCCAATTTGAACTAGAAATAGTTGGTTGTTGGGGCATGAAGAAATATCTAAAATGTCTTCAAAATCCCTGAGAAGAATCACTGTTAGCAGGGAATAAATTAGGCTTTGATACATTGATTTTGGTTGCTAGAACTCCGCAACTCACCCTCCCATCTGTCCTTCCAATGAGCCCACAGTTTAGATACAGCTCACACGTCCTTCTTCTTAATGCTATTAAGTAGAGCAGTCAATGTGAATTTAATACCGCATCTCCCCTGACACAGCATTACGCTAAACTTGATACCCATATTTAAGCATTTCCTGTTAAATGTCCATATGTTCCCATTACCAGACTGGACTTGCTTAGACGGAAAGTCTAACTAATGCTCAGAAAATTTCCCTGAGTCAATGCTCAGTGGGTGAATTGTGCTGCAGAGTGAACTGATCGCCCCACTCCATTTGGCCTTGTTTTCCATCTGTAAAGTTTGGAGGGGGAAATTTCTCTTCGAGTTCCTAGGCCACAGAACTCCAGAAGAATTATGACTTCCTTTTAAGCCCTCATGAACAAATAATAGGATATCGGAAAACATTTTTAGAAGCTGGAGCATCCATTCTTCATCAGGATAAAAGAAAATGGACACATTCATACATTGCTGAAGAAAGTATAAATTCCCTTTCTAGAAAATAGTCTGGTAATATCTATTTTAAAATACACATTATTTTCCTCCCAGCATTTGCACTATTTAGAGAGAACCCAGTGTATAAAGACAAATTTATATAAGGATATTTACTGCAAGATTATTTCTTTCGCAATGGCAATGCACTAGAAACAACTTTAATATGCGCCAATAGGGAATTGGTTGAAGAACTGTGATAGCCATACTATGAACTATTATGTAGCTATTAAAAATAAAGAGATATGTATGTCTTGAACTGGAGTAATGTCCATGATATGTTATTAAGTGAAAAGTATGAAGTGGAAAAAAGCAAGTTACTGAGTAATGTGTAAAATAGCATCCCATTTTTCATTCAAAAAAGTAAAACTGCATATATATCAGTATATAAATATACATACCTCAAGGAAAAATACATGTATGTAATGATCTGGAAGAGTAACTCTACACACAAAAACTACTAGCATTGGTTAATATAAAGGAAAAAGAGTGTAGGAGGATAGGGAAAATTATGAACTTTTTAAAATATCTTTCCCTTTTTGTTTGACTTGTTGCAGTGGTTATGTATTATTTTTATGACGTTAAAAAATAAAGTTTTTTAAATTGAGCAGAAAGCAGTCTGATCCTGTAACACCAATAGATTGACTAATACTATCAACATCATTATCTTTAAATTTAGATAAATTATTCATTTAGTCATTTACTTATTCACCTAATGGGCATTGCATCCAGTCAATCTATATTTAGTAATGCCTGACATGTACCAGGCATTGCACTACATTCTAGAAGACAGCGGGGAACAAAACAGACACAGGTGCTGCCTTCATGGAACTTACAATCTACAACCTGGAACAGATATTAAGCAAGTAAAGCACATAAACAAATTATTACTAGGGTTATGAAAGAAAAATATGGAATACTGTGAAGGAATAAGAGGGTGGATGTGGGGGGGGGGGGCGGTTTGTACTAACATGACCAAGGAAATCCACTCTGAGGAGAACACATGTAAGCTGAGACTGAAAGGTATAAACCTTGCCAAGAACTGGGATGAACATCCTACCCAACTCCATGAGGAAGGCTGGAGGCGAGAACATTTGCAGCAAGAGGAGTCTGATGATACAAGGACCTGGAAGAAGGCCACAGTGTTTGGAGTGCCCTGAGCAAGGGAAGGTGGAGTGAGATGAGGTCAGAGAGATGGGCTAGATACTGCAGAGCTATATAGACCATGGGAAGGAGTTTGGACTTTGCTGTGAAGTGCATAGAAAAAAAGTTAATGCAGAGGGCTGTCCTGATGGGATTTAAGTTGAGGCAAGGACTATGTAGACAACAGTAGTGGAGACATTTAAACAAGTAACCATGGTGGGGCGCCACGACAGAGGTCTATAGAAGCACAGAGGAGGGACGAACTACCTCCGCCTGGAGGAATCTAGGAAGTCTCCCCAGAAGATATGACATATGACATGGGTTTATAGAATGGTTAACAATTCACCAGGCTGAGGCCCAGACAGGTGGAGATGAGAGTCAGGAAGAAAACTGTAACAGATGGAATAGTGTACAAAGATGTGGATGCTTAAGAAAGAAGCACTTTGATGGGAAATGGTCTGTGTTTCCAGATAGCTCAAGAACAAGGTACATGGTAAGAGGGAGATAGGGGTGGGAAGGTAGACAGTGCACAGATTTTGAGGGCATTTGTACACCATAAATTTGAAATTTATCCTATAGGACACATGATTTTTAAAAACGGAAATATGTGATGATAATTTTAATAACCACAAACTACATTTCAATCCATCACTCCATGAACCTTCAACTGTACCATGAAAGAGAAAGATGTGATCACAGTATCTGAATTAGATTTGCTGTCATATGGGAAATGCGTGTTTAACTCCATGAGAAACTGCCAGTTTTTCAGAGTATTTGTACCATGTTTAACTCCCACCAGCAACATACGCAAGTTGCATTGACTCCACTCCTTCACCAACATTTGATATTGTCACCACCCTTTGTGATTTTAGCCATTCTGGTGATGTGCAGAGGTATCTCGTTATTATCAACGTTGAGCATCTTTTCACCTGTTTATTGCCCATTTAGATATATTCTTTTGTAAAGTGCCTGTTCAACACTTTTACTCATTTTTAATTGGAAGGTCCATCTCTTTATTATTTCTGCGTGGGAGTTCCTCATAGATTGCGGATTCTTTTATTTCACATCTAGTCTAATTCAAGGCAGAGAAATGGAAAGAAAAATGAATCCTGACAGAAAATGAAGAAGCAGAAGAGAATGAACATGTGTAGACTGTCTGGGATGGGTCGGCCGAGTTGCTGAGTGGACTTCATCTGTTACTTAATTTTACCCTCTCAGCAGCCCTTGTAAATTCAGTGTCATCGATCCCATTGAATAAATGGGGAAACTGAATCTCAGAGGGGTTGAGAGACTGGGCCAAGGTCACCCAGGCATCATGTGGCAGAATCGGAGTGGACTGTCATCCATATCCTGACCTCTCTAGAGTGACGAGCCTGCCTGTCCAGCTGAGCCTCGGGTCCCTCAGGATCCTGAGGTCAGAGAGGTTAATGTGACTTCTTCGGGCTCCTCCCTAAAGAAAGCGCTAGTCCTGGCTGTAACTGGAGGATATTAATCTGCTAATGGCCCTTTCAGCTGAGGCACATCTTCCGCGTCTTTCACTCAGGGACCACATCTCTGTGAGCACTAGCTTTCAAGGAGCTGCAGATCGATGCCTGTTACTCCATCTGCAAATCCTCTGCCCTGCAAAGGTTGCCTTCAATAGATAAGTCAGCCCCTTGCCTTGCCATTAGCAGTAATAGGTGTCTGACAATCCCGCCCACGGAGGGAGTCAGCAGGTCTTGACAAAGACATGAACCTTGCAAGTGCTGGAAGGAAATCCCCGAGCTGGAAGGAAAAGGCTCCCACTAGATGCAGCTGGCTGGCTTTGGGATTTCACAGACACAGAGACTCACAGGGGAGAAAGGTGCCTCAGAGAATCTGATCCAATCCCTTCGTGTCACAGATGGGGAACTGATGACAAAGCCTTTTTCTTAAGATACAAATCTGACAATGTCATTTCCATGCTTAAAGTCTCCCAATCAGCTGCAAGATAATAATAACAATAACGACATTGTATTTCCTCTAATGCAATCTGCCATCAATTATAAGTTGTATCATTGTTTTATTTACCACTAAGAAAGAAAAAAATACCTGCCAATTAAAGTATGATATGTAGCCTTGTGGGACATGTGAATTGATCATACCAGCATCTTGTTGCTTTGAAATTTTTTTCATCTATTTTGAGAAATTTGACAATTTCTGTTGCCATCAGTTGTAATGCTTGGTGTTTTGACAGGCAATACTTTTGCATATATCACATTAATGAAATATAATACGGCATCATCTCCTGTAGGTATCTCCCTTCTTAGAACCTGGAAAAACACTTGGGTATTGCTTTGCAAGAAGATATAGAATTGTCATTACCCTACCAATGAATATTTGCTTCCTTAATTTCATTTTTTTATGTTTTAAATTTTTCTAATTGACACAATAATTGTACATATTCATGGGATACATAATGATGTTGTAGTATATATATATATATAGTGATAAGATCAGGGTAATTAACATATCCATCATCTCAAACATTTATCATTTCTTTGTGTTGGGAACATTCAATATCCTCCTTCTAGCTACTTGAAACTATACATTATTCTTAGCTATAGTCATCCTACAGTGCTGTAGAACTAGAATGTATTCCTCCCATCTAGATACAATTTTTTGTCCTTTAACAAATCTCTCCCTATCTCCCTCTTCCCCCTAGCCTTCTCAGCCTCTGGTATCCTGTATTCCACTTTTTACTTCTATGAGATCAACTCTTTTTTAGCTTCCACATATGAGGGAGAATTGCAGTCTTTAACTTCCTGTTCCTGGCTTATTTCATTTAACATAATGTCCTCCAATTCCATCCATGTTGCTGCTAATGATGGGATTCCATTCTTTTTTATAGATGGATAGTATTCCATTGTGTACATATACCACATTTTCCTTATCCATTCATTTGTTCTTGGACATCTAGATTGATTCCATGTCTTGGCTATTACAAGTAGTGCTGTAATAAACATGGGGGTGCAGATGAATTTCAAATCTACCTCCTACTTCTCTGTTTCAATGCCTTTCTGCAGACACAATAATTTTTGATCCAATGCCAAATTACAGTACATTCTTTGCAAGATATTTTAAATGGCAACTAAATTAAACATCCATTGTATTAACAACGCATATCATGTAATTGAAGGCAGAACAACATGACAGCTATGCCCAAGTTCACACGTGCAAGGGCAACGTCACATCTGCCTACTTGGCAGCAAAAAGTACCATACACCATAAGTCACTTCCAAAGTTGAGAGATATTATACTACAGAAGAAGAAAAATGTACATCTTCGAATCAAGGAAATAAAAGAACAAGAGCCAGCATTTATTGAGCATTTACTATATGCCAGGCATTTTTCTGTCTTTTTCAAGTCTAATAAATTTAATTTTCACCACAACCCTAAAAGGAAGGCACTATATACCCATTTTATATATGAGGAACTAAAGCCTAGAGAGATTGACAAGCTTTCCCAAGGTCACATGGCTTGTAAATAGCAGAACTCATCCTCAAGCCCAGGCAGTATTGCTCTCGAGATCCCCTGATCCTATGTTGTCTTCACTCTCTAAAAATCTCATCATTCTAATTCAAGGACCTGTGCATTTGAGTCCTGTCTATTCTCTGCAGCCTCATCTCACAGCTCCTGTCCTTAAACTTCATGTTTCAGCCATGCCTTGACACACACTGCCTCACTCTTTCCTGCCTTTCCCATCGCTGGATTCCTTCCCTTCTACTACTTCCCTGGCCAACCTTTCCTGGTCTTTCAAGTCTCAACTCACATGTTACCTCCCCCCATGAAGCTCGCTATGATAGCTCCTTCCAAACCATGGGTTGGGTGACTGCTCTGTGCTTCTATGATACTTGAACTTCCCTCTGTGAGAGCATTTATCACATCATATTTGCATCATCCCTTCACAGGGCAGATAGTCAACATGCACTGGTTCAGAGCTCTGGCTAGCAACTGCTCCAGCTGGACAGACATTCGTGCTGGTGGGGCAGGGCCTGTGGCTGCCAATCATTCAATGGTGTTGCTAGCCCCACCACGTCTACTCCTCTGTCTCCCCTAACTAATGAACACTCCACATCCTCATCACAGAGCCCTGCACCTGGCACATATTAGGCACTCAATAAATGTTTGCATAAGTGAATTCAATTGAGATTTGCCCATGGTCACACAGCAAACAACCACAGAATGTGTGTGTTCGCTTAGTCGTGGGTGTTCAGGGAACAATCTTTGGAGGCTCTGTCCATCCCCACTACAGAGATCAGCATAAAGACAGGCAGCAAGGTGGGAAAGGCAATGTCTGTGAGAAACAATAGGTTTCACCAACATCAGCCACAGAGGGGAACCCAGGAGAGGCACCAGAGCCCTCTGCTCATTTGGTGAATGCCAGAGCTGGGAAGGCCCTTAAGAGACGGAATCTACAAATTCTAGAAGAGAGGAAATCAAAGCCCAGGAGAGGTGGTTCCTGGCCCTAAGGCTTTTGGCCAGTTGAGGCAGAGCTGGAACCAAAACTAAAGCTCTCAGGCCCCGCCCGGGTCCCATCTGCTCTACCCACAGGCCGAGAGGGCTGGTTGCTGAGCACTTTCAGATTCAAAGGCAAGAATCACAGCAGGTGGGTTCCTATAAGTAGACTAGAAATTATAAAAAGACCACTTTCCTCTTGGAAGACTTGTTCTTTGGCCGGGAATTTACTTGCTACATTTAGGAACAAGACAAATGAATCAGGCAGAGTTAAAAATGACTTTAAGAGGTATGCATAAGAGAAGTGTTGAAGGACTCTCTCAGGACAACTTCACCAGCTAATAAGCATAAAAATTCTGACAGAAATCAGTCACTCTTGTCATGAAAGCAGGCGATGAATCTAGGCCAAAAAGTGGAACACTGGGACTGTTCCAACACCAAATCCAATCAAAACTGGCAGGCAGCTGGAGTTCACCCCAAAGCACTGATAGGCTTCCCAGCACCTAGATTTCTAATCAATTCCTCACCCCACACACAAATAAAAGGAATAATCTTGGGCCTAAAAGAAGACAATGAGTCCTGAAGGGCAGGAGGGGTGGGGTAAGGCTGTAAAAACAAAATACTAACATTACTGAGTCCCTACTTTGCATTGAACACTTGATATGCACCGTTTGTTTAATCCCCATAGGGGTTTTACAGTCATTACATCCATTTCACAGATGAGGAAACTGAGGCTCAAAGAGGTGAAGTTTCTTGCCCAGGGTCTCAGATCAGGTCAGCAATGGTATCAATCAGGGATTGGTCATGCAAATGGAAAACAGTCTAGGTGTTTTAAAGTGAAAAGGATTAGGTGTGTTAATCCTAAGTAGCCAATAGGGGTTTACAAAACTGCTGGAAAGACCCAGGAAGTGTATATCAGGGGAGTGGAGAATGGATCTGCCCAACATTAGCTTTCAGGTTTACCTCTGCAACTGGGGCTATAAGGATTGCCACTGAAAGATGAGGATGATTCAGGAAGACATTGTCAGTGCCATTCCGTCTCTAAAGCCCCAAATAGGTAATGATTGTTAGGAAAATTGAGAAGCTGCTACAAGGAATCTCACAGCTACCAAAACCACACATCTGCCACTGCTGCCAACAAAAAAAAATGGTTTCTCCTTCCTGTCCTCCTCTATATCTCCGGCACATACATTTCACTGGAAGAACCTAAACCATATCTGGGACCATTGCTGACAGGTGAGTCTGGGAAATACAGTTCCCAGCCTTCCAACTCCTGCAATACAGGGACGAGCATAGCAGGGGTGAGCATGGCCTGGGGCTCACAGATAATACCCAGAACAACAGTGCAGCTGGAAACCAAACTCAGGTCTGTCTGATCCCAAGACCCTCACTTTCCCACCAACTATCCTTATATTAATAACTTAAGAAGGATATATAAGCAAACAAGTAAGAAAAGTTACAGGTTATTATAGGATGCTAAGAAACAGGATCTGTACAGTCAAAAGAATAAAAAGGAGTAAATAGTTAGATACTGCAATGTTTAAATTTAATTGCAAGAGAATTACTTATTCCCAAGAAAGTTAATCTATACTCAAGTTAATTGAAAAGAGTTGATGGATCATAATGATTTACTCATGGGAAAAACTAAAAATCTTACAATCTGCGAACAACAACAGCAACAAACTTGAATAGCTTTAAGGTTTGTGATGTGACTTTACATGCATCATCTCAGTTGAGCTTCACGGCAACCCCACAAGGCGTAAGACTACACATTACTCCTGTTCCATGTCACAGGAGAAATGAGGGGTGGAGTCAAGTCCTCTAAAGCACTGAGTTAGTGCCACTTGGCACTGTCCTAACATCAGGCCCTCTCAGCTCACAACCCAGCCCTCCTACGACCTCGCTGTGTGACCTTGGTTCAACGTGTCACCTTTCAAGCTGGAAGGTTGCTGACATTAATGTTAACGTCAACATTGATGCTGACATGTTGATTTACCTGATAGAATTGTTGTGAGGACCATCACATCAACACATTCACATTCTGTGCTATGTGCTGAATTAAATTCAATTATGCCCATGAGGCATAAACTTGCATTAAGTTAAAAGAGCTATGTAAGTGCAAACAATTAGTACATCAACTTATTTTCTTGGTATTCGTCTCTTTCTAATAAAAGCCAAATATCAGGGGAAATTTGGCTTAGTATTCCAATTTATTTCATTCTTGTTAACTGAAACTGTAGAAAAAGAGAGAGATCTCTGCCCTGAAGAATCTTAAAAAATATTTGATGGAGAAGACAAAACATGGACAGAGAGGTCTGGTCTCACCCACTTTTCCTCTCACCTTTTCCAGAGCCTATGGTGGTTTTTGTGCACTGTGGAATTTAGTGAAATACTGTCTCCCATATGTTTTGCTGCTATTTCATGGCAGTCAGACTGGTCTCTACAACTAGGTTACAGACATCTTGAGGGTATGGATCTATGAAGGGGAATCTGTTTTATTTTGAACATGAAAACTTATCGATTGGAGGGCCTCGCAATTCAAAGTATGGTCTGTGGGTCAGCAGTATTGGCGTCACCTGGAAGCTCATTAGAAATGCAGAAACCAAGACCAACTCCAGCTCTACTTACTTGGAATCTTCATTTTTACATAATGTCCAGGTAATTAGTGTGCCCATTAAAATGTGACAAGTGCTGACCTTGAGAGTGGTGTTAAGAAAGATTCTGAAGCTTTCAGCTGCAGAAGTATCTCAATACTTTTGTGATATTTTTCATGGAAAAAGAACAAGAGGCAATAGGTGTCCCAACCTTGGCAAAGACCAAATCTTACATGTCCATGTCTCCCACAGCACCTAACACAATTCTGAACAGAATTTAAGTATAGTATTATAGACTCTTGATACTCATAATGAATTCATCTGAGTGCTTTACTTATAACCAAATTTATAAAATCATTAAACTATGTAGACATCATAAAGGCATATGATTTCCTCCATAGCATGTTCCATAGTATAAGTGCAATGGAGTTGCGATAGAACTGACAGAAACAGAAAGTGAGTTAGAGATTATCAGGGTTATAGAGTTTCTGTTTGGGTTCATGAAAAGATTTTGGAAATAGATAGTGGGAATAGGTGAACAAAATTGTGAATGTAATTAATGCCACTGAATTGCAAACTTTAAAATGATTTGAATGGCAAAGTTTATAATATACATTTTCTACCAAAATAAAAAATTGACTTAAAAAAAGAAGAGAGAGTTGCTATGAGTCAGAGACATTTGGTTTAAGATGCTATTAGGCTGGGATCCATAAGCCAGTATCCAGTAAGGCTCAAATCCTGCCTTCCACCCATTCCTGAGAGGTCTCTAGGGAAGGGGTGCAAAAAGGATAAACAAGGCAAAGGGGCATTTATTACCAACTAATTGGTTGCTTGTAGTCTTAAAAGGTACTAAAATGTCATAAGTCTTCTAAGCAAAGTGAAAGGTGACAACTTGGAGAGGAATCAGGTGACTGGAGCCTGGCAGAGCTTTGCCAAAGCTAGGAGCTAGTGAAAGCCATAACCTGACATGGAGCGGGGGTGTCCCCAGTGGAAGCAATGGAACAGGACTGAGGAAGAGCAAAACAGGCCTGGGCTTGGCGAAAGATTAGAGAAGGAACATAATGGGGAGATTTCATAAATGGGCTTATGGTCACGCCGAGGAATTATAATATTTGACCATGATAAATCCTCACATATTAGCGCTAGTCTAAAGATCATCTGTTTGTTTACCCTACAGCAGATGAGAGACTTTAATCATGCCATGACAGCCGGTGAGTGGCACACCTGGACTGGACCTCCTCTTGGGTCCTGCCTCCCATCCCTTGCCTTCCACCATTTTGAGCAAAGCAGAAACCCATGGAAAGGATTCTGTCTATTGCAAATTATTCATAAGAATCTCTTTCCTCCTTTGTCCTGGTATTTCTCACAAGATGCAGTGACTCACAGTTTGAAACCATCAATACAAGACTTTAATAGATTTAAAGAGTATCTCCTTCTTTCTTCTATTTTTGTACCACAGCCAAGCACTTCTCTAGTCCTTTGAAGTCCAGCAGTTGTTATGGTCAAAGACCAGAGAGCCAGAAAAAACAATTAGCAAATGCATGAGTCTGGGTTCTGTTTATTCTTTTCTTGTGAGGGATAATCATGTGTTAGTTGAAGTGAGGCCTTATGAGTCAATTATGTGTTGGCTGAGCAAAACCACTGTTATGCAATTCAGAAGTTACAGTTGAAACATGTGTGGGAATTCAAACATGTTATCATTTACTACGGAGATGATCATTTCCTACCAAGCAAATCAGTCATCTCCCTCAGCAATACTTATGGATTGTGTACATAGAAGTAGCCACTGTCCTGGTTTGCCCATTGTCCTGATGTGAGGGGCTCCCCGGACATGGGACATTCAGTGCTAAAACTAATAAGGTCCCAGGCTAACTGGGGCAAGTTGGTCACTCCATGTACACGCCTACAATGTGCTAGGCACCATAGGGAAGTGAAATCCAACCCTTCTTCTCAAAGATGTTACAACGATGGCAGAGGTAGTTTTAACGTCAGTGTGCCTGTATCTGTGCATTTCCACATATATGACCTTCCCTCACTCATCAACCAAAAGCATCCATCTGCCTTGGCAAGAAAGTAGAGGGATGTGTGTGACTATGACTCTTAGAGCAGAAATACAAAGAGAAAGAAAGCACATTGCTATTCATCTTTTGAATACTAAAATAGAATCTTTAATTCAATGCCTTGAAAGTCATACTTCCTCAAGGATATATAGTAGATATTTTTAAGCTCCAGTGAACATATCAAGAACCAGACCTGGATGACTTGAATGTTGATTTTTTCTAGACAAGTCACATACAATGCTTAGGATGTGTCAGGGAGGAAGCCCCACCTGATAGACAGGGAAATTGGTAGCCTTTCTGAACCAGAGCAGAAAGAAGGAGGTTGGGGAGCACCTGACCAGACACATGTGCAATGGCTTCCCACATCAGAATTTCAGAACAGAGGATGAGATAGTTTGAGGGTTTTGCTGAACATTTCTGGTATCCTGGTCACCACCCAGCATGGAGCAGCTGCACAGATTAGATTGGAGACCGAGCCCAGTTAGGCAGAGAAACAGCCTAGATTGGCACTCCTGAGCCTCCCTCAGCCCCTCCCTACCCCCAGCTCGGACTGGACCCAGAAGTCTCTACATGAGGGGGTGAAAGGTGACTGCACTGAGAACTCCAGCCAACCTCACAAGGCCATGTCAAGAAGTCAGGTGGCACAGCCACAGGGAGCATGAATGTGGGCAGGCAGCATGTGAGAGAGACACAGAAACAGAGAAAGAGGAAGAGAGTGAATCCCATATTCACCGGGTATGTCTCAAAGTCATCAGTGCAAGTGACCTGGAAACGCATCCAGAGATCAGCAATGTGACCTTTCACCCACAGATCCCTGGCCTCCCACAAAGGCACGGAAGTCCCCCTTCCCAGCCAGATGCCATCTTAGGCATTTGGCAAAATGCCTAAGCGTTTGCCAAAATGAACCACTTGAAAGTAAAAGAGATTGTCTGAATCATAAGAGACTGAGATACAATTTACTGGCAAATAAAATTCATTCTACCCAACCCCACCTTCCTGTCTTCCTCCCAACGCTCTATCTGTGCGTTATGGGCTCATAACGATTCATCAATTACTGAAAATGTGAACAAATTGAAAAGGAGAGGGAATTCTTTAAAGACACATCAGTTCATTATTAAGCAAGTATGCCTTGAAAAGAAAGGCACGGGACAGGCACATTTTAAGTGGGGAAGACTTTCCTAAGACTTCATCATATCACTCCAGAGGCTAGGTAGTACCGTAGTAACAACCCCAAAATTTCAGCAGCTCAGAAGCACAGCATTTATTTTTCACTCCTGCCACATGTCTCTCGAGAGTTGGTGAATCGATGCTTACCATAATGCTTCAGGGACTTGCGCTAATGGAGCAGCCACCATCTGGAGCCTTGCGACAAGCGGTGCAAAGGGAAAATGAGCTCAGAAGGGTCTCAAACCTGCAATTTAATGCTTCAGCCCCAAGCAATTCCAACTGTTTCACTCACAACTCATTGGCTGGTGCTAACTCCATGGCCCCACTCAACCACAAGAAGACCAGGAAGCTTAACACTACCATGTGCTTTTTTTTTTTTTTTTATATATATATATATTTTTTTTTTATTTCAGAAACATACCATGTGCTTTTAACACCACCATTGTTAATTCCTTATATCATGCTATTTCAACATCACATGACTCAAAGTCAAACTGATTGCACATATACGCTTATTAGTTGGCTAAAATTTTAAACAGCAGCAGACAGTAAATCATCACATTAGTCACATCATTAGACTAAATTCTCTGAGGTCAGATCAGAATCCATGACACATTTTTCTCTAATCTGCAGTGCACAGTGTTTATCAATTAACATTCTTTACTACAAGAAATACTAAATCCCATCTGAACTGGTTTGTGAAAAAGAGGAAATTGATTGGCTCACGTAGCTAAACAGATTTCAGTTTCAGGCTAGTCTATATCCAGGGTGCAAATGATGTGATCAAGACAGTTTCTCTCTGTTTGCCAGCTCTTCTTTCCTGACAGAGCCCCCGGTCTCAGGCAGGCTCTCCTCCTGGGGTCCCAAGGTGTCTTCCAGCAGTTCCTGAAGCCTTGTGGTCGGGGGCAGAAAAAGAGGCTACTTCCTGATAGCTCAAAGAAAAGTCCTCTAATTTAGTCACATGCCCATTCTTGAGCCAATCACAGTAACCAGGGGTATGGATTGTGTGAAATGGCTTATGCCAATCAGGGCTCACTCATTCCAAGAGATGGAAATGAAAGTCAGTAAAAATGGATAAATTTGTCGAACACCTAGCATGTGCCAGGGAGTGACCTAACAACTCTACATAGTTTCTTGATCTTGACACCAATCCTATGAGCCAAGCTTTATCACAATTTCCCTCGTATCACAGAGAGATGGCTGAGGAAGGGGCAGCAAGGTGCTTATGTTTACACAACGGTAGTCGAGGAGTTGATAGTCTCACCTACACACTCTGACTCTGGAGCCCACACACATAATGACTGTGCAAAACTGTCCCTGCACCCATCACACCCAGACTCCTTAGCTGGGAAATTCGTGGCACAGTGGGAAGCAGAGAATAACTGCTGGAGAAACAACCAGCTTGTGTCTACTGCCGTGCTCAAAGAAAAATAATTTTAATGAGTTGTAGAATAGATGAAATCTGAACTATACCAAAATTGCATATAATTTTTATTATGCAAAATTGTTACTATTCTCATTAACATCTTGATTACCTAAACATAGGATCATCTATTTACACTGTTTCCCTAGACATGTCACACAGATTTTTAAAATTGCGACACTCTTTCAGTAATTAACAAAAAGGGGGACTCTCGCGTGAACCTATGACCAGCCTTCTCCACTTGCAGGAGGCTTGCACGTGTTCCTCATCTCCCCTCGGGCTCCTTCCTCTTAAATCTCCAGGGTTGTGTCCACAAAGCCACTTGAGGAGGGGTCTCCAGTGCATATTTCTCACTGCTCTCTTTAAAGAAGAGGAAAACTCCTTCCAGAAGCCCCTCCAACCCCCCAGAAAACTTCTCCTTACATTTCTTTGGCCAAGAGGTGCCACCTGCTGTCTCTTAACCAATTATTCACAAAGGAGAACGGAATTAATGTGATTGGCTATATTAATCATGACTCATTTCCCAGGCCGGCACTGAGCCCTCCTTTCCTAACCTGCTGCCAATATCCAAATCAAACCAGGCTTCTGTTCAACAAGGAGCAAGGGGACAATGGCTGTGTCAGGAGGCCTGCCTGCCACAGACACACACCACAGCTGCTGCTACAGAGACTCCAAGAGAACAACACTGCCCTGCCAAGGGCATTGCCCTGTTTTCTCTGATAACAGTGACTCAAGCTACTTCCTGAAGACTTCTGCCACCAGCAAGCACCTCTCTATCACCCTCCCCGGGAACAAGCTTCCACTACGGCCATCCCCAGACACCCCACTGAAGCTCTGCACCCCTAGAGGTGCCAGAGCTTCTCCAAGAAGCTAGCACAAACTGCTGGTTCACCTTACTCCTAGCACTGTGGTCATGTATTGACCCTTACAATACTGTGACCTGAAACTCCAGCAATCCACATTTTATAGGAGAGAAAACCAAAGCTGTGAAAAGTTAAGTGAATTACCTGGGATCATGTTGCTAAAAAGCGACAGCACTGTGAAGTCCAGATCAAGGTGCTGGCAGAGTGGTTGCTGGTGAGAGCTCTCTTCCTGGCTTGCAGATGCCGCCTTCTTACCATGTGCTTTCATGATCTTGCCTCTGCACGTGTGCTCGGGAAAGACAGTGAGAAATCTTTCTCTCTCTTCCTCTTCTCCTAAGTCCACCAACTCTATCTGATCAGAACTCTACCATTACAACCTCCTTTAGCCTTAATGATCTCCCTAAGGCACCATCTACAAATACTATAAATATTTGTATTTATAATACAATATTTGTATTTATTTGTAAACATACTAACTACATTGGGGGCTAAGGCTTCAGCATGTGAATTTGGGGGTACAAAATTCAGTCCATAGTAATCACCTTCCACTGTTTCACTCATTCTTTTCTGCCTTTCCTTGTTTTACTTCTTTTCCTTTCCCCTCTGCCCTCTTCTAGTTGTTCGTGGAACTGCACATTCTGTGTAGAGCAATCTTCCCAATCTACAGCTCTAGTTCCCAAACTTCCAAGTCCAAATCAACCACTGTGCTCAATAAAATTAAGGGCTCCCCTCAGTGCCTTTATAGATGATATAAACGATCCCTACGTAGACAAGAGAAGAATCTGGAGAGTATGTTGAATATGACTCACTTAGTCTGCCTCTTGATAGCTTCCATTTATTGGTCCTAATTCTTTCTTCTGGAGTATATTAGCTAGTACTGGCACAATACTGCATTTTTTAAATGCCAAACATTCAGGTGCCTACAATAACAAATATTTTCCTCATTTGCGGGTCTATGGGTCAGCTTCAGCGGCTAGGGCAGCTGCCTTGGGCTGCAGTCAAGTTCAGGTCTGGTCCACATGTCTGTCATTCTGGGGCCAGCTGCCACCTGGGGCTTGCTTTTCTCCTAGAAAATGCAAGAAGCCAAGCCAAACTGCACAAGCCTCTGCTTGCATCCCGTCCACACACATGCTACTAGCCAAAGCCTGTCACCTGGCCAAGCCCATCAATGGAACAGGAAAATGTACTCTTCTCTACCCCTGACCCAGGGAAAGGACTGGGGGTGGGGATCATGGCAAGAGGGAAGAATCAGTGGGCACACAATGCAGTCTGCCATATGGATTACCATAAAATAAAGCAATTCCATGTGTTCCTTCTGTCTACACTGTGTCCCTAGACATTTCACAGCAGATTCAAAACCTCTTCCTAACTCAATGATTCGAATAAGCGTCCCCGCATTGCAGGCTTCTCGAGCATCTGGATGGCCAGCAGCAGTGATTCCAGAACAGTGTGTCTGCATGATGCCATGACATGAAAAGAGCTGGAAATCATGGGTGTGTGGAACCCTGGCTTCTTGGACCCAGAGGGACCTGGGATCAGTGCGTCCTTCTCACACCACGGTGCACTGGAGCAGACCGAGCTCCTCACGGCCAAAGGCATTGTGCCCAGGGAGCACTGCTGCACCAGTGTTTTGCTGGCTACCCCTCAAGCTCAGAGATAAACAACATCTCAGCACACTTGAAACTCAGCTCGCTAGTAGGGAAGCTCTCCCTCAGATACCGTCGCCGAAGTTGGAGGGCCTCTGGCAGGTGGTCCTCCTCTAGCCTCAATATATTCCCCTCTCAAGGAAGGACACTGAGCTCTCCAGAGGAAGCCCAGGCAGTTCTGAACATCTCTAACTGTTCTGACTCATTCCTTCGTTCACCAAATATTTTATTTTATACCTAATACACCAGCCTCTGCGCTGGATCCTGGGATATGGGGGAGAATCAGTCATGTTTCTCCCTGAAGGAGGACAGATTCATTGTAGTGAGAGACACAGTACACTCCAGTGATTGCAGTATGATGAATAAGTGTGAGATGAGTCAAAGAAGCACCCCAAGGGAAGACGTGATCTTAGGTATTAAAATTCTTCTTTATGTCGAGCTGAAGTCTTTCTTTATGTAGCTTCTACCCATTTGTCTTAGTGACCCCACCCCCTTAGAAAACCAAGCAAATTTATCTTCCAAAAAGCGTCCTATTCAATATCTGCCTTTAGTGATCATTGGTTCCTATATTCCCAAAGGGTAAAGGATTTGTGGTGAGTCTGAACTTTCCAGATGGTTGACTCTATCTACAGGAAATCATTAGGCGTGGTAAAAAGGACATGGGTTTTGGGGTCGGACACCTCTGCGTATGAATCCCCCAACCCCTCGGGGCTCTTGCAAGTCGGCTTCTCAGAGCCTCCATTTTCTGATCTGCAAAATGAGGCTGTAGCATCTCCCTTGTAGAGCCATGGCAGGGATTAGATAAGCTATCAGTTGGTACATGCTTTGCACAATTACTGGCATGGTGCAGGCATTCCAAAAATGGTATTGTTCTCCTCTTCTCTGACTCTCCAATCCCCCAACAAGCATGTTTGGCCTTCATTCAGTAATAACCCACTTTTGCTGAAGAGCTGGTTATCATTCTGCTTCACCACCAGGTGGCGGTCTCTGAGACCGCTGGGATTTCCTTCCGGCACCTAAAGCAATAATGGAAAAACAACTCAATATTACAACACAGCTAGTAAATGATAACTGCCTTCCAAACAAGAGCACAAACATAATAAATATTTTCTCATCAAGCAGAAACTGCCAGGAGTATTTGATTTGCTTTACAGCCGAGTGTTACATGATAAAGTGACTGAGCAGCCTGCTAATTCCAGAGCAGAGCTCTCAGTGAGGAGGGAAGCAATGATTTATGTAGAAAACAAAAGGCAATGGTAGGAGGAAAGAAGAAACAGTAAGGTGCTTAAAAATTAAAATAAAAGATTTTTTAATTTAAAACCACAGCCTACAATAAGGAAAAAATAAGAATCAGAAATCTACTCCCACATGTTTGAGAATCAACCTGAATAAAGCCCAGTGTAAAATACCTCTTTAATACACAGAATCAGATATGCTGCAGAGTTTATCATTTGTTCGCTGTGTGTTAAGTCACAAGTGTTTACCAAGGTCTCCCACACGCCAGGCCCAGGGTTAGAAACATTAGAGTACAGTGTGAAAAGAATTCTAGCATGGGATTGTCCAGGGCACTGAGGAACCCCACAGAGGCTTCTCCAGGGAGATGACAATTTAGCTGGGCCCAGAGGAAGTTGCCCTGTCTGGGTGAGTAGATGGTGGGGCACAGGCAAGAGGCCCTTGGAGAGCTGCCAAGGGAGGCAGAAAGGTAATCCGGATGGAGTGAGAAAATACCCAGGGGTGTGAATAATCATATTTGAAATAAGAACATCCAACTCAGAAGATGGGGGAGGAAGTGACAGGGAAAGCAGCCGGAAAACTAAGCAAAGCCACATCTGCCAAGAGACCGTGAACATTATGGGTAAAGGGAATCACCAAAGACTGTTAAGCAAAGGATGATACCTGGTTGGTGCTGCTTAGAAAGGTCACCTAGTTGGAGTAGTGAAAGATCCAAGCTGGAGACGCCAGCTGGAGGTGTTCGTCCTGGCCCAGGTGAGAGATCACAGTGACCTAAACAGTGGCTGTGACAGTGAGGATGGAGAGGAGGTGCAGATGCAAGGCACACACTGAGGAGGACAAGGGATTGCCCAAGTGGATGTAGGAATGCAAAAGAGAGACGATTCTAGAGGTAGTTGGTTTTCTAGCTTGGGAAGGAAAGGATAGGGGAAAGGAAGGGGAAAGAAGACAAACCAAGATGATTAAGAACATGGAAACATGCCCAAACTGTGCTAAGTGAGTTGGCGAAACACTAAATTTGACCAGGGTAAAGATATAGGTTGTACAGTAAAGAATCAACCTTGCCTGAGGAAAAATTTGTTCCTTGCCCCCAGTTCCTGGAAGGTAGCCTCTAAGCCCTTAGAATGTCCTGCATGGTAAAGAGTCTTATTTGCCGAAGGGACCTGGGTCCACACCAGCTAGTCTATGCTACCAATGTGATTTATGGTGGGGGCCTCAGGCCATATGGTATAAACTTGACCTCTGGAAGGGCTGGGGACTAAGGCCAGCGCACGGGCAGGCAGCCGTGTCTACATGACCAACCTCTGATACAAATTCTGAGACCAAGGCTCAGGTGAGTTCCCTGGATCACAATACTCCACGGGTGTGGCCACATTTTGTTACTGGAAGAAGTTCTACGTGCCAGTCCGCTGGGACTCATGACTGGAGTGCTCCCAGCCTGTGTGCCTTTTCTCTTTTCCAGTTCTGATCTGTATGCCCTCATCCCTTTGGACTGCTATAACAAAATACCATAAACTGAGTGGCTTACAAAAGACAGAAATTTATTTCTCTCGGTTCTGGAGGCTGGTAAGTCCAAGGTCACAGCACAGGCAGATTTGGTGTCTGGTGAGGACCCACTTTCTGGTTCACAGACAGCTGTCTTCTTGCTGTGTCCTCAAATGGCAGAAGGGGCAAGGGAGCTCTCTGGGGTCTCTTTTATAAGGGCACTAATCAATCATCTCCAAAGGCCCTACCTGCTAATACCTTCACAATGGGAATTAAGTTTCAACATATGAATTTGTGGGTGGAGGACACAAACTTCAGTCTATCGCACCGTAATAAACCATAACTGTGAGTATAATGGCTTTTCTGAGTCCTGTGAGTCCTAGGGAATCACTAAACCTGAGAGTGGTCTTGAGGACCTCCCAAAATGCACAAGGTGGGAGAAACACAATGCTAACCTCAAACTAGTAACCTGGTCAGATGGTACGATAGCAATGATAGTGACCCGGTACTATACCAATAGCTTAACAAACACTGTCTTTTATAATACTCAAAAGAACCCATCATATGGGAATGAATATTTCCATTTTATAGATGAGAGACTGAGGTTCATATGTGTGTTCCGATTGATAAATCAAGCATCTTGCATTTAGGATTCAAACCAGCTTGCCAGCCTTCAAAGATGTTTCCAACATCAGCATATAATGAAGTGGAAAGGTTCATATTTTGAAATATTAACAAGATTTTGCTTGGTTTTGTATTGCAGTCTTCATATTTCCTTGTACCCTGTGCTCCTTTCCCTACATTTAAGCAGCAGGTAGAACATTCAGTGTCCATGACTTAAGGAAGAGATGACCCGGAGGAATGCAGCCAGAACACAGGATGCAATTTGGGGATTGCAGTTTTTTAAAGCCTGAAGCCTCTAGACAAAAGTTAGAAGAATGTGTAGTGAAAATGGCTTGTTCTTTGGGTTCTCTGAGATCATGGGAAGCACACACTTGGGCTGGGGTAAGGGCAAAGGAGAAATGAAGAGACCTGGGTCCTGTCCACACCCCAGCTGAGGGGTCTGAGGAGGTTAAGTACCCCAGTGGGTTTAAAGAACCCAAGAGAAGGCAGAGTCTGGGGAACAGCAAGACTGTCCCCAAGCCCAAGCGTGGAATGGCGTGGGAGTAGAACTGCCTGTGTGGTCGCCCTAGATACATCTGCAAGGCAGCCTCAGAGTGTTGTGAGGACCACAGAATGAGCCCGGAAATGGTGTTTCCTTTACAGCAGAGTGGGGCAGGAAAAGGGGAGCATGTTCTCCCTGTCTTAGGGCCAAAAGGGGACTCATGGTCAGAGACAAGATAGGACACAGCAATGGACAAGTGGCTGACACTCAGATGGGAATGTCAGCCTGCAGCAACAACAACACAGAGCTCCAGGCGCCTCCTCCACAAAACGCCCGGAGCTCAGATGCATCACCGGGCAAAGATGTCCAAGTGGACCGAAATTATGTTTCCATCACCTAAACCCAGCAATGGCTGGAAATCAAAACTAGATTCCCTTGTAGAAAAACAGAGAAAGTTATATCTCTGGTTACACCTGAAGTCTTGAAGCTAGACGCCAATCTGCCGCATAGGGTTGTACGCGTATGAGCAGAGTGATGGCCTCCCCTGGGGTTTCAGCACAAACTGGTAACAAGCACCGCACGGTGCCACGTGAGCATCTTTCTCGGCTGCTCTGTGAAGCAGATGCTTCCACTGTGTGTGATACCCCAGTGGTAACACTCTTTATTTAGTCTTCCGGGCCCCTGAGAGTGTTCATTTCTGCTTCCTCAGAGAGATTTACAGTGACTTCTACCTGCAGCCTTAACGCCACATGTGGCCTTCTAGGTGCTTAAGTGAGGCCTTTTGACTGAATCCAAATTTTACAGAACAAGTCCTTTTACTCAAAGGGGTGCAGTAGAGAAAGATGAAGCTTTTCTTGCCTCCTTTGTTGCTTAAAAAAGAACAGGTTCCCCACCCCTAGGAGCCTTCTGACCCAGGGGGTGGCTGCATCCAGAGCCAGCAAGGGTGGAGACAGCTTCTCTTAGGAGGTCTCTGGACGTTTCAGAGAGCCCTGGACCAGGGTCAGGAGGCCTGAGGCCCCTGTCTGAGCTCTGCCATCATCAGCGCTGGGACCTCGGCCAAGTGAGTCAACCTCTCTTTGCTTTGGTTTCCTGTCTTAAAATAGAGGAGATCATTTCTTCACTGCTTAGTCATGGTAGTAAAGTGAGGAAGAAATGAAATCAGGAGCTGAAAATCTGGAATAGGGACCAAGAGGAGCTTGACACAGGCCATTGTCTTCCCCTCCCCCTTCCCCCTTCCCCTATCACAGATGTCAGGGCTGTGTCTTGCTCTTTGGAATGTGCACGCACCTCAGCTGTAGGAGAATGTAATAAGACACCCCTGCTCTAAAAGAGCTCTCCAGCTGACAAGCCCCTGCACAAAACGCTATATACTTCCCACTCTACTCACAGCAAGTTCCAAACTCCCTCCAGGGTCCACACTGTGCCCCAGGACCTGATCCTGTGCCTCTCTCCACCCTCCACACCTGTGATGCCACTTCACTCTCTTGGCTCCCCAACACCAGCGTTCTTCCTGCTCTCAAATGCTCCAGGTCTGTTCTTGCCTCAAAGCCTTCGTATTTGCTGTTCCCTCTGGCCAGGACGCTCTTCCCCTAGGCCTTTCCTTGCTCACTCCCTGACTTTCTTTGGGTCTCTGGCTCCCTTCATTACTCACTTGTCCTTCACCCTGCTTTTATTATTTTTCATGCTACTTAAATATATAAAATAATTTCAGAGAGTATTAATTGTCATTTTGTCTACTGAAAACTTGAGGAGAGCAGGAATTGTCTGTTTCATTCTTCTATATATCTTCAGCACCTAGAACACCTGAATAACATCTGAACAGATAGTAGACACAGTAAATATAATTGAATGATATAAAGGCATGTGAGAACATACAACACACACAGTACAACATATAAGACAACATACACACACATGTATGTGTATGCATGTGCTGCCATCACTGTTATGGATTGTTCTAAAGTTTAAATGAGATGATGTATATATGTCAGGTGCTTCGCACAGAGCCAGTGTATTTAGTTTCATGTGGCTGCTATAACAAATTACCACCAACTTGTTGGTTTTAGACAACAGAAATTTATTTTCTCATAGTTCCTGAGGCCAGAAGTCTGAAATCAGTACCACTGGGCAAATGGAGATGTCGGCGTGGCAGTGCTGCCTCCAGCGACTCTAGAGGAGAGTTTGTTCTTTGCCTCTTCCAGCTGCTGATGTCTGCCAGCATTCCTTGGCTTACGGCCACATTCTTTCGACCTCCAAGCCAACATCTTCGAATCTTTCTCACCACCTTTATGATCATATCACCTTCTCCTCCGTGTGCAAGAAATCTCTCTCTGGCTCCCTCTTATAAGGATACAGGTGATCGCACTTGGCGTCCACCCAGTTTATCCAAGATAATCTCCTTATCTCAAAATCACATCTGCCAGGATCCTTTTTCCCTATATAAGGTAACAATCACAGGTATCAGAAATTGAGACGTGGACATCTTTTGGGGCCATATTTTAGCCAGCCCAGTTAGGCACACAGTAAGTCTTCAAAATAATGTCACCTGAAAGTATTAGAAACTTTCCTTACCTAAGCCATTTTAAAGCTCTGGAATCTAGATGAGATTTAGAATTAAAACGTATATGTATAGGGCAGCACATTTGTTTTTACCTCTGAAAGATGTTAATAAAATGATGATGTGTCTTATAAATAATAGGTCTTAGAATCAAGAAAATATTTTATTATTATTGAGGAATTGGATCTATTATAACATAGGAAGAAGGTGACAAAGACACACCTTCCCCCAGCCTGCACACACCCCTCACACACACGAAGAGTCACAAAACCACAGATGCTAAGTTGGTTCCCAGGGAAATGAAGCGGCCCTCAGATTTATACTCATTCCCATGGTGCAAAAGTCTTCCACCATGGTAGGAAAGCTCCCTGACTGTTACTAATCAGGGCTATTAATGCATCCAAGGAAAGCCTTTCTTATCAAAGGGGAAGAAGCAGGCCAACACTGCAAATGAGAAGACAGAAGTCCCCTGAGGCAAACCTGATGGGTGCCCAACACCACCCAGAGCAGTCAGGCCCTCAATCCAGGGCACATGTGTAGCCAACCTACAGATATGTTTTATTTTATCCTCACATGCATCGTCATCATGATTGGAATTAGAATTAGTTGTCAACATTTAAAAATTGGAATATATCACCTAAAACTAGGGAGATCTAATAACACTCGTCCTCTATTCCCCATGGCAACCTGTGCCAAAGAGGAAGAACGTTCTCCCCTTTGGATAAGGTGTGTACTCTCCATTTGGCCTCAGACCCCCATCCCCCCCCAGCTTCACTCACTTACATTTCTTGTCTGGCCTCTGTAAGGTCAATATTTTTTTTAGTTTTTTACATTTTTATTTCAGTATATTAGGGGGGTACAAATGTTTACGTTACATATATTGCCTTTGCCCCACCAAGTCAGAGTTTCAAGCGTGTCCATTCCCCAGATGGTATGCACCGCACCCATTAGGTGTGACTACACCCATCCCCTCCTCCCCCCTCCCATCTGCCCAACACCCTATGAATGTTATTACTATATGTGCACTTAAGTGTTGGTCAGTTAAGTCAGTTAATACCACTTTGATGGTGAGTACATGTGGTGCTTGTTTTTCCATTCTTGTGACACTTCACTTAGTAGAATGGGCTCCAGCTCCATCCAGGAGAATACAAGAGGTGCTAGATCACCATTGTGTTTTGTGGCTGAGTAGAACTCCATGGTATACATATACCACATTTTATTATGTAGGGTCAATATTATCAACCCAATTCCTTTTGCTCTAATCCCACTCAATGGATTATTGAGCACCCACTACCTACTGCACGACTTAGTATACCTACTCATTTAGCATCTTCATCAACCCTACCAGGGTTGCTGTTGCTCCCAATTTCACTTACAGAAGAACTAGAAAGTCGGAGGATGGAGTTTCTATGCTCAAGTTACACAGCCAGCAGGTAGCAGAGCCAGGACTGAAACTACATCTTGTCTAGCCCCAAACCCCATTCAGGGCTTTTCCACCATGCCAGCCACTACCTGTTCAACTTCTGGTGACCAATTCAGATTCTCAGATACTTGGAAACCAGGAAAGAGGTATCCCAGATAAGAGTTTCAAGCATTCCAGCCACTGGAAAGAGCTATTCCCCTTTGCAAATAAACACATAGTTTCTATACATCAGTTTCTTGTGTGTTTCATTTGGTGGATCTAAGCTGAGACTCTACTCATTTCAGTGTGTGCTGATGAAGTCCGCTTGCTGGACAGCCGAGGCTGAATCCCAGGCCTTTTGACAGCTGGGGTTGTCAAAGACCAGCCCCTCCTCTGCTCTGTGCCTCACTTTCACTCCGCAATGTTAACACCTGACTCCGTGCTGCACACTTTACACTCTACATGCTTTGCCCCTTCTAATGCCCTGCTCCCACCTTCCACTGGAATATTTATTGGCAACAATATTCTTATTTCATATGTGAGGATACATGTTCTGAGAGGGTGATAACTTGCCCTAGGTCACAAAACAAGTAAGTGTATGGCAGAACTTTTTAGAGAAGGGTTGAATCTAAATTGTTTCCAGCATCTGTCTTCATTGGTTGGCAGATTGACTAACCACAGGTAAAGGAATCTAGGTTCTAAAGTATGAAGATGGAGAAGAACAATTCTATACTTTGGAAACTGAGATTTAAACAACTGCAGAGAGGGAAATGAAGAACTCATCAATTAATATTTATCTCTGATAAATGGATGTGACCAGTGGAACCCAGGCCAGCAAAGATCAGTGGGAGACAGAGACGGGACTCAAAGGATACCATGGTGACACCATAGCAACCAGAGAAGAGGATTCAAGACACCACCAGGTGAGATGCCCTCTCAGTCTGTCTTGGGGACAGGTTGAAGTGAGACCTGTATCCAAATCAGGATGCATCAGCTCTTATCCCATTTTCTTTCCGTGGCACCAAATTACATCCTGCATATTAAAATTATGTTAAGTGAGCATTGACCACACACGTTGTCTGGCGCCTAACGCAGTGCCTGGCATATCGTAGGTGATGAAAAATGTTTGTTGTAAGAGTGGATAAAAGCCAAAGATTTGAATGAGGTAAGAATAAAATACACTGAAAGAAACACATGATTTCAGAGTTAAAAGATTATCTGATGTAATCTCCCTATGTCATCCCTATCAAGAATCATCCAGATTCTTGTAGAATACACTGAGAGGAAACTCAATTCCTTCTAAGAAGTCAGTTCTATTATATTCCATAGGGATAAAATTTTTCTAACTCCTTACCATGATTTTTCTGAAAAAAAAAAAAAATATATATATGTGTGTGGGGGGGGGGGGGGTGTGTGTGTGTGTGCAAGTCATTCCTTGCTGAAACCCCCCGACTGCCCTCAGGAAAAGTCCAAACTCCTCACCAGGGCTTGCAAGGCCTTGGAGATCTGCCTCTTGCTTATTTTCTCAGTGAGATCTCCACCACAGTCTCCACTCAGCAAGTCACAGGGGGCTGGCTGTCAGTGCCAACCTTGCTTGGCAACAACAGCTGATCTTTCCCTTCTCAGCTTAAACACGATCACGTCCATATCCAACCAGCCTGTCCATCTCTGCCCCTCCTTGCACACACACTCCACCCTGCCTACTTCCTGTACTGGCAACCCAACTTCACAATTCAACCCTTACATGCTGCAGGATAACTTTCTTTAAAATTCAAAATATGAAGGGGTTACCAATGTTTTTGTTATGTAGATATTTTTTATAATGCTTAAGTTGGGGCTTTAGTGTGCTCATCACCCAAATAATGTTCATTGTACTTGATAGGTAGGTTTTTATTCCTCCATTCCTCTCCCCTCCCCATTTCTTGGTTTCCTATTACCTTTCCATCCCTTTGTGCCTGTGCGTGCCCACCAGTGAGCTCTCAATTATTAGAAAGAACGTGTGGTATTTGATTTTCCATTCCTGAGGTATTTCACTCAGGATAATGGTCTCCAATTCCATCCAAGTTACTGCAAAAGACATTATTTCATTCCTTTTTATGGCTGAATAGTACTCCATGGTATACATATACCACATTTTCTTAATCTACTCGTGAATTAATGGGCACTCTAGATTCCACATCTTTGTGATTGTGAATTGTGCTGCAATAAACATTCAAGTGCAGGTGTCTTTCTGATAAAATGACTTCTTTTCCTTTGGGTAGATAACCAGTAGTGGGATTGCTAGGTAGAACAGTAAGTCTACAGCTATTTCTTTAAGGACTCTCCATGCTGTTTTCCATGGAGGTGGTACTAATTTGCAGTTCCACCAACAGTATATAAGCATTTCTTTCTCATTTTTAAATTATTAATATTGTTTTTAATTGACAAATCATAATTGTATTACATTTACAGAGTATAATGTTATTATTTTGATATATGTATAAATGTCAATTGATCAAATTCAGGAGAGTAAATTTCAAACATATCACCACAAAAAATGTTAAGTAAGTGAAATGATGAATATGCAAAAAGACTTTGAATTTCAGAAAACATGCAAATCTCTCTGCCCCGTTGACTGCCATTGTCTCTTTACCTTAGCCATCCTTTTTTTGCCCCACCTTTATTGAGGAATAATTGACAAATAAAATTGTATAAGTTTAAAGTGTACAACGTGATGATTTGATATACATATAAATTGTGAAATGATCACCACAATCAAGTTAGTTAACACATTATCACCTCTCATAGTCCCCAAGTTTTTTTGTTCATTTCTTTGTTTTTTGTTTTTTGTTTTGTTTTGAGAGAAGAACATTTAAAATCTGTTCATGGCTTTCTTTTTGGGTTTAAATACTTTGAAGGCAAGTTTCAAAAGAGTAATAACAGCTGGTAGGCTGTTGGGTGTCTCAGAAAAGAGTTAGGCTGCCTCAGTTTCCCTGCTCTGTAAACCAGCTCTGTATCACATCCATCCACATGGCTTCCAACTTCTCACCTCTAGAAATAAAGGACTTTAACTGTAGGATCCCTAGATATTCCCCCAGTTCTAACAATTCCTCTACAATCTGAGCACAACCAAACATTTAGCTTCTTGTCTTCTAGTGTTTCCTCATCCCCCTATGCCACTTAGGATTCATGAAATCTGAAGTCAAGTGTACATTTTATATAATCAAGACCTAGATGGGAAGACAGGCAAGTAATTGAGGAGGAAAAATACCATCTTAGTTTACTCAATAATCTCTGCCTGGTATTATTTTTTGAAGAGAGTGACCAGAGGCCATTTCTCTAATCCTGCAATTTTCCATGCCTCCAGCATTCAAGGAAACAAAAGAATTTTCTTTAGGCTAACTAAGTTAGGGAAGGATTTGGATTCTAGACAGATCTGCACACACGGTCCCATTTGAAAGACTTTTCTATTGTTTTTGGAAGCCCTAAGAACATTAAGCATATGCTCAACCTTTTTTTTTTAATAGTCTTGTGAAAATGAGTCAGTTTATAGTGTGTTTTGAACTGAATTTTACATTCCTGTGGGCTTGTAGCTCTTGAAATTGGTTAAAAGCTACCTCCTAGGAGTTGAGTAACTTGAAAAACTCTGATTCTGATTTCTGAAAACCAGAAGCCCAAATTTCACGTCCTTGAGGCTGTTCTAACCCTGACTTACCGAGGTGACCTTAGCACTGACTTCCTGAGCACAGCACCAAGCACTTTAGCTTCTTTATGTCTGTTAATGCTCCCCTGTGCCAGGTACCATGGCTGCATAATCCACCACCCCAAAACTTAGTGGCTTCAAACAACAACAGTTTGAGGCAGAACTTGTAGCACAGAGCAGGGTTCAGCAGAAACACTCATCTCTGCTCCATTTGGTGTCAGCTGGAGCAACTTGAAGGCTGGAGCTGGAATCATCTGAAAGTTCTTTCCTCGCTTGTCTCCAGGACTGGAAAAACTCAAACAGCTGGGGAATGTAACAGGGGCTCTTCGCACATCCCTCTGTCTTTCTATGTGGTTTTCCACATCTTCTCTCTAACTTGCAGCTTTGGGACTTCCTACCTGTCATCTCAGGGCTGCCCAAGGTGCGTGTCCCCAAAGAGAGTACCAGGTGGAAAGTGTTGCCTTTCACGTCCTGACCTCAGACGCCACGCAGAGTCAGCTCTGCCACAGCCTGTTGGTCAAGGCAGTCCCATAGGTCCAGGGAAGTTCTAGGGAAGGGAACAGAGACCTCACCTCTCAGTGGAGCAGCGTCAAGTCCACATGATAGGACGAGCACGTGGGATGGGATATGTACTGGTGCTGCCGACTTCGAAAAATACAACCTGACACACCCAAAACTGTCAGGTAGATCGAAGTCCCCAGTTACAGATGAAGAGAATGAGTCTGACAAAAGCAAAGTGACTCATGCCATGACCACACGATGAACCAGTGTCAGGGCCAGGATTCAGGGGAAAGGATCCTGGATGAGGGAAAATTTGGGGAGTAGAGAAGCCCCCAGCCATCCCTCAGTCACTGCAAGGGATGAGGCAGTAGAGGCTGTGCCCAGAAGCAGGGGCTTCGCTTGCATCCCGGATGAAAATAAGATCCACGGGGACAGGGACTACCTTGCTCATCTTTTTATCCCAGAAGGTACATACTGGTAAGGTGGAAAAAGCATACATGTGGGACTTTGCTCTGGGGTGAAGCTGTGTGATCTTAGTCAAGACTCTTAACCTCTCTGAGCTTCGATTTCCTCATCTGTTAAATAGGAAGACTAATAGCCTCATAACAAGGTTTTATGGAGGATTCAAGATGCTAGTGTGTAAAGTTCTTGCCATATAGTAGGAAATCAGTTAAGGGTCATTATCATTATTATACTGATATTTACAAAACTGAAATAAATCAGTAAGTTCTAGGAGTTAAGGTTTTTGCTAATATTTGGGCAGTTATAACGTATGCTAGGACCTTTAATATTTGGGTTGATAGTGAGAAGAACAAAGCTGGGTCTGAGCAGAAATAGTGGGAGGGAGAGAGCTTGCAAGTTTGGGATAGTTGAAGCAAGCACGTGGGTACAGAAGTTGAAATCAGATAACTCCATTTGAACTTGGTCAAATCGCTTATTCTCTCAAAGCATCAGTTTCCTTGTCTGTAAAAATAAGATAATGGTATTGGTATATAAATTGGTAATAAATGAGATAATAAAACACCTAGCAAACTGCGTGGCATATAGTAAAATTTTAGTATACACTAGTGCTTTTCCCCTCTTTCCTTAATATCTGAGGAAGAACAGTGGTTTACTCATAATTATACTAACAGTTCACATTCAATTAAGTTGTTGAGTTGAATTTACACCATCCATCCCGGTGGATTGATTTGGGCCATACAGCCATACATTCAAAAAATTATTTATTGTGCACCAACTATGTGCCAGGCATGGTACTAGCTACCCAATGTACAACTGAGAAACCAAAACACAGTCCGTTGCCCTTGAGGAGGTAACAGCGTGGAAGGGGAGAGTTGGCAGGGACTGTTGGGGAGAACTTGCTGAGTTGCAGGACAGAAATAAGCCTTTCATTTACTCCTCTGTTAAAGTCTGGCTCCTACATGTGAACTCCATAATTTCTGTGCACATGAGCGCGTGTGTGTGAAGGCCTTGTTCGTCCGGGCCAGAGCTCGGTATGGTTGTAGGCAACAAGCATTGTCCTGCTCCCTGGCCTCCCCTGACTCCTTGGCCTTGCCAGGGCACCTGGAGGCAAGGCCAGCTGAAAGGAAAGAGTGAAGTAGATTGAGACCTGCTTCCAGGCCTCCTGCCTCCTCTTGCTTTCCTCAACATATCTGTGGTACCCCTCTCTCTGCCTCCTTCTGCTTCATGGGACAAATACTCTTGTATTTTCATTTCTTCCTCATGCCAAAAACCTGCTCTCCATAAGAAACATGTTCACCCCACTTCACACATCGGTTTCCCTAATTAGCATGACAACTCTGCACGTTCGATTTCATTATCACATGAGGCTCAGAGAGATCAGGTGTCCTAAGAGGTTAAGCCCGTGAGTGGTAGAGCTGGATTGGAAAGCAAGACTGCCTGATTGCAAATTCACCTTGTTATCAATTCAGTTCCACTCAACAAGTATTTAACACATGCCTGCCTTGTGCTAAGCATTGGGGAAATAGCAATGAACAAGACATGGTTGCTGCTCTCCAGGGGCTCACAGAGTAATGGGGAAGTCAGGCACACCAGGAGGAATTTTAAATTTAAGTTAAATGAGACAATCCATGTCAAATGCTGGCTTTGGTGCCTGGCAAATAGAAAGCTCTCAGTTGAGGACAGGTATTATTCCCATAAATGTAAGTACCACGGTAAAGGGAAGGCAACAATGCCATGAACCACAGACAAGGGACAGATAGTGCAGTCTTGGATGCGTCATGTGAGTTCTACATCTTGGGTTATTTACACTTTAAGTCATATTGTATTCAGTTTAAAGCATCATTTTTGTTCATGTGTTTTAATTTCAGAATATTACAGGGGTACAAATGTTTTGGCTACATGAATTGCTTTTGTACAGTTTGAGTCAATGTTATAAGTACACCCATCACCCAGATAGTGTGCATGGTACCTGTTAGGTGTGAATTTACCCAATCCCCCGTCCCCCCTCATACTTGCTTGATTTCTGTTGAGTTTTATTTCCATATGTGCATACAAGTGTTAATTGATTAGTTCCAGTTTAATAATAAATACATACGATGTTTGTTTTTTCATCTTGTGATGCTTCACTTAGAAGAATGGTCTCCAGTTCTATCCAGGTTGTTACAAAAAGTATTAATTCCCCATTTTTTGTGGCTGACTAGTACTCCACGGTATACATATAACACATTTCATTAATCCACTCATGTATTGATGGGCACTTGGGTTGATTTCACATCTTTGTGACTGTGAATTGTGCTGCAGTAAATATTCTAGTGCAAGTGTCTTCTTTATAAAATGACTTTTTCTCCTTTGGGTAAATGCCCAATGGTAGGATTTCTGGATCAAATGGGAGGTCTACTTTTAGTTCTCTGAGGTATCTCCATACTGCTTTCTATAGAGATTGTACTAGTTTGCAGTCCCACCAACAGTGTATGAGTGTACCTTTCTCTCTGCATCCACACCAGGATCTGTTGTTTTGAGACCTTTTGATAAAAGCCGTTCTCACTGGAGTTAGATGATATCTCATTGTGGTTTTGATTAGCGTTTCCCTGATTATTAAAAACATTGACATTGAGCATTTTTTGAGATGTTTATTGGTCACTAGTCTTTCTTCTTTTTGAAAAGCTTCGTTCATGTCTTTTGCCCACTTTTTAATAGGGCTGTTTGACTTTTTTCTTGCTGTTTTGTTCAAGTTCTTTATAGATTCTTCTTGTTAGTAAAATCAGATGTATAACTTGCAAATATTTTCTCCCATTCTGTAGGTTGTCTGTTCTCTCTATTGAGTGTTTCCTTGGCTGTGCAGAAGCTTTCTAATTTTACCAAAACAGCATGAAACCAGCACAAGAACAGAGACACAGACCAATGGATCAGAACAGAGAACCCAGATATAACACCATCCTCATATTGCCATCTGATCTTTGACAAAGCAGACAAAAACATACACTGGGGAAAAGAATTCTTATTCAGTAAATACTGCTGGAAAAACTGGATAGCCACATGTAGAAGACTGAAACAGGATCCGCACCTCTCACAACTCAAAAAAATTAATTCACAGTGGATAACAGACTTAAACCTAAGGCATGAAACTATGAGAACTCTGGAAGAAAATGTTGGAAAAACTCTTATAGGTATCAGTCTAGGCAACGAATTTATGAAGAAGACCCCAAAGGCAACCACAGCAACAACAAAAATAGAGCATCATTTTGGATAGACCCAGGAGAAGACTGGAACAGCTCCAGGTAGAATGTCCAAGGGGTGAGAAGAGTTGAACCCCATCATAGGAGGACTTGAGAAAACTAGAGATGTTGAGACTAGGGCAGAGGAAATTGAGGATCAATGAGGAATTTCATTTGCCTGTTTATAAAAATGACCAGAAATAATACTGCTTTTCAAAAAAATTTTGTTTTCTAAATTTCGGTGAAAGAAGCCTGAAGGTAAGTGTAGCAGCTCCATAGACATTAGGGTCTCAGGTTCCTTCTATCTTTCTGCTCTGTCAACGTTAGCATTGACTTTTATCCTCAAGGTTGCCTGATGTTCCAAAATGGCTGTTAGAGTTCCAGCTATCACTTCTCCATTCTAGTCAGAAAATGGAAAGAAATCAGGCAAGGTGAGGGCAAGGGCAAAGGATCAGACATCGGCTGCCCTTTTAAGGAATTTTCTTGGAAGTCCTAGCCAACATCTCTTTGGCCAGAATTTAGTTACATTGCCCCAGCTAGCTGCAAGAGAGGTTGGGAAATGCAGTCTTTAATTAGGAGTGTGGCACCCATGAATAAAATTTGAGTTCTATTTTTTAAAGCAGAAGGAAAGAACAGATATTTGGTAGGTAACCAGGAGACTCTACTGCTAGCAACATAATGTCTATCTCAACCTCCTTACAAGGGCTATCTGGAGGAAGAGAGATGAGGTATAGTCCACAGAAGGACAGAATTAGAAGACAGGTTTCTGCTTAATCCAAGAAAGAATGTTACTATTTTCAGGGTTCACCAAACCATGGACTATGGCTGCCTCATGCAATAAAGAGAATTCTCCTTTACTGGAGTACCACGGAGAGCCTAGGTAAGCGTAAGGGAATGCTGTGGCCAGGATTTGGGACATCAAGAATTGGGCTGATAAATGCCAAGATTATCTTTCCAATTATGAAGTGGAAGGTTTTTCCCATGTTGAAAGAATTTCAGGTATCCTCCAGCTACAAGGAGAGTAGAGGCGTCCTTCTAAAGTGCCTAAAGTTCTCATATAGGCTGTTACACACAGGCCATGTGAGTCTGAGCAAAAGAGACACTATGTGAACAGTGTGTTTATCTTTTAAATCATATTTAAACTTTAGAAGTATTGAATTTATTGAAAGATTAGGATATCAAAATAAAGGGAAACAAGAAAAATAAAAACCATCAAAATCCCTTTAGTAGGAGTCTGATAGCTCCAATGGTAAGAGAATGGCCCTTGGAGTCAAACATTCCTCAATTCAAATCCACCTTCTACCAGCTCAATATTCATGGAGAATTTATTCAACTTCTCTAAGCCTTGTTTTCCCTGTCTGTGAAATGGTAATAACTGTAACTACTACCTTGAAGAGTCATTGTGACAATTAAATTTGTTTAACACACTTAATACATAACACATCATCAAAAATGTCAGTTTCCTTTCTTCTTTCCCATTGTCTATCCAAACCACTATGAACATTAAGAATATTTTGTTACATAGGTTTAATATCATTGCAAACATATTTTTGTATTCTGTATGTTACTTAGTATGTCATAATCATTTTATTAGAATAGATGCGTCATAAACCATTTTCATGGCTGTGTAATGCTCTAGCTAGTAGATATATCAACTAATTTGATATGGGAATTAATGTATTTCTCCTGTATTTACAGATAGAGAAGAACATTTTGTGAATAAGACCTTTTTTTCATTTTGGATCATTCTTTTGAGATATATTTTCAGAAGATAAATCATTGTACCAAAGAGTAAAAATAATTTAAAGCCTTTGATACATATTGCCAAATTCCTTTTCAATATTTCATTTTTATGTATGAGCTGGTTTCACAATTAAGCTTTCTGTCTGTTATTACTTTTAAATTTTGGGTCTCTTGAGGACAAGGCTGTATTTTTTCATCCTGTAATTCCATTCCCTATCACAACGCCTGACTATAGGGTATACTTTAATAAATATTTATTTAATTAATAAAAATGATCGTACCTAGTCACATTCCCATCAGCATGCAAATGCCTGTTTCACTACATCCTCATTATAACTGAACGTATTCAGATGGAGGTGGGAGGTGGATCCAGAGAAAAAATTCCTAAATAGATGTCTTTCCTGACCTTTCTAGAAATTCCTAGGTACCCCAGAACTTATAAAGGCTGCCAGAACCCGTGTTTCTCACTTCTTGTTTAACATCTATCCTTCCTAACTCGTATGCACAGCTGGCAAAGGTTCCTATTTAAAAGCAATCTTTTGACTCTTAACAAAAGCAGTGAGCTTTCTGAAAAATGTTTGTATGTCTCTATTGCTGTGCGACAAACCACCCCAAAACTTAATGACTAAAAAAAAAAAAAAAAAAAATGTATTTAGGTTATGAGTCTATAAGTCGATGATATTTAACATGGGCATTTCAGTCAGGCAGGTCATCTGGTCTTGATCAAGCCTACTCATGTATCTGCAGACAACTACCAGGCCAACTCCTGGCTCAGCAGGTCATCCTGCTGATGGAGGATGGCTTGTCCCGCTCCAGGAGGCTAGCCCAAGCTTGCTTATGTGGTATCTGGAAGGGTTCCAAGAACCAGACAGCAGAAGCAGGCATTGCCTCTTGAGGCCTGGGCTCGGAACTGGCACACCATCATTTCTGCTGCATTCTGTCAGCCGAACCATGTCACAAGGCCAGCCCAGATTCAAGGGCTGAGGGATTAGACTCCACCTCTTACACAGAGAAGCTACAAAGCCACATTGCACAGGACGTAGTTGCAGAAAAGGAAGAAATGAAGAATTTAGCCATTTTTTTTCAAATTAACCACAATGTTTCCCCAAATAGTCGAATGAAGCAGTCTCCTGGGTGGAATTACTTAATCTTATCCATTGGAACTTGAAGACTATTTATCTTCAATAATTTGTGTAGTGTCTCATAGATTTAAAAGATTTAAAATGGTGTTACCTTGGCTAATTTTTTGTGTACCAGCACTCTAGGCAGGAAAGGTAAGGGTTCCCCTCCTCAAATTTTAGATGGAAGATGGGTCTTAATGAAGCTAACCTGACTGGGAAGCAGAGAGATCCAACACTCCTTAAGCCTCTCCTGCTTTGTGTCCTAATCACACAGGAAGTTGTTTATCTCCTTACTTTCAGAAATAAAAGCCTCAATTTCATTCATTTCTAAACTGCACTGCATTATTTAGAAATAAGTTTTAAGGGTTGAGGTGGGGGTAAAATTAGAACAGAAGCTGTCATAAGTCTATTCCCACCCACCCCAGTTCTAGCAATGATGTTTTAAGTCAGGCTCTGAGGCAACATTAATAGCCTGGGTTAGCCTGGATTTGTGCCAAGAGCTCACAGAATCCTCCAACAGGCCCAGCTTTGTTCACTATAACTTGTCATCCGTGAGATGTGATTTCAGGAGTCAGGAAGGAGACAGTCCTGCATCTCACCTGCCAAACCCTGCCTGCTTGAAACTCCCTTAATGGAAGACCAAGCCATTTCTTTCACAGTGAGAAATCTGTTTGAAAGTGTAAACCACCAGGACATTAATTATTATTATAATAACGCTGTAATGCATTTTAGAATTATGTACAGAGATGCATTGCTTAACCACAGGGACATGTTCTGAGAAATGTCTCATTTGGCAATTTTGCCCTTTGTGAACATCACAGAGGGTACTTAGACAAACCTAGATGGTACAGCCTACTACACACCTGTGCTATATGGTGTAGCCTATTGCTTCTAGGCTACAAACCTATGCAGCATGTGACTGTACTGAATACTGTAGGCCAGCGGTCCCCAAACTTTTTGGCACCAGAGACCTATTTCATGGAAGACAATTTTTCCCCGGATGGGGCAGGGGAGGTGGGGGGTGGTTTAGGGATGATTCAAGCACATTACATTTATTGTGCAGTTAAACCTCTATGCTAATGATAATCTGTATTTGCAGCCACTCCCCAGTGCTAGCATCACCACCTCAGCTCCACCTCAGATCATCAGACATCAGATTCTCACAAGGAGCATGCAACCTAGATTCCTCACATGTGCGGTTTAAAGTAGGGTTTGTGCTCCTATGAGAATCTAGTGCTGTGGCTGATCTAACAGGAGG
>NW_012148396.1:343422-347499 GCF_000956105.1 Propithecus coquereli | reverse complement strand
CTGGACATCAGTCAAGGAAGAACAATGATCCCTAAGAGAAAGGAAACAAGTGAGGTGAGACCTACAATTGCCCCACTCACTGCTTTGAAAGAGTCTCCAGGCCATGGAGAGGGTTCTGTGCTTCATTACTGATGTCTGTCCTGGGCTCGGAGAGGGCCAATAACAGCCCTCAAACACACCTTTCCCATTCCCATATGATTGTTAAAACCTTCGGCCTTTCTGCAATCTAGTCCTCCTATGCTTTTCCCTCAAGTCTAAAATTTTATCACTCTATGCCAGGTAGAGAAAACATCGCAGCAAAAACACAGGGATTCTAGCTTGCAGGATATCTCACTTTATATTAATACCTGATCTTGGGCATTGCACAGAGCGTTTTACACACGCTGTATCAATTGCATCTCATGATTGCCCAATACATCAGTAAGCATACTTTAAACTCCAAATAACACAAACTCCAATTCAAAATGGCTTAAACCAAAAGGGACTTATTTGCTCGGATACCAAAATATCTGGAAGTCAAGCAGTTTCACAATTTGTTAATTCAATTCCTCAACGACATCATCAAAGGCCTGGGATCTTCCCATCTTTCTCTTCCGTCACCCTCTGCTGGTCAACCTTGTACCTCATGGTTCCAGCTGGATGCCACATGTCCAGACATGTGGACACAACAATGTCCCCCAAAACAGAGACTGTTCCTCTGGCCTGTTCGAGATCCCGAGGCTGGGAAGTAGCAGAGCACCCCCTCAAACCCACATCTCTTGACTCTGAAGCCAGCACGGTTTTTGCTATTCTAAGCAGACTTTCGGATGATCTTGCTTTGGTTATGGTTAATAACCAAGGAGATTTGTTGACTCATTTTCAGCAGGGAATTTAAAATAGTAATTACTAGGTTTGACTTCCCCCAAAAAAGGAAGTTTAAATTTAGCTTTTACCTGCAGTTCTCTGCTGTAACTTTGGAGCAAACCTTTTCTACATCACATAGAAAACACTAATTGTGTCACATAGTTTGGAGATAAACTAATTATGTTATTGCTGCTGCAAATGCTAAAACACACCTAATTACAGGGTTTGAGGAATATATACCTTGTTTATGACTTTGACAGCCATGGGCAGGTTTTGAGCTCACTGCTCCTGGCAAAGGAGATAGAGTCATCCTTGTTCAAGCTGGTAATTTATTCTGATGACAAAGTTATGTTCTTGTGCCCTGCTATAACATACAACCAAGCAAAAAAATAGAAATTAAATGCCTATCAGGACCCAATTGCTGCAACCAGCACTTCAGAGATGATATTGATTATATATCATAGTGGTCAAGGACACAGTCCCTGGCTCCTCACTAGCTTCCTTTGAATTCTGGCTTTATCCCTTATTAATTATGTGATCTTGCCCAAGTTGTTTCACTTCTCTAGGCCTCACTTTCCTCATCTGTGAAATGGGGATATAGAGTACAACATTATCTATATAACAGAGTATGTGAAGCACTTAGAACTATCTGTGGCATACAGTAAGTGCTAAATATTAGTATTTCACTTCATTACCTCATTTATTTGAATGCTTCTAAAAACCCTGTAGAATGGATAAAATTGGGATACCAGAGCTGTTTCAAGGTGAGAAGAGATGACTTGTGAAGTACTCAATTAATGGTTGCAAAAGCGCGTCCCCCACGAGGAGACAGAGGCTAAGAGAGTACAGTGACTTACCAGGTTACCCGAACTGGAGCTGGCCCTCCTGCTGCACAGAAGTGCCTCCCTGGACACACCGTCTCTTCTTCCCAGTGCTTCTGGTCCAAGCTCATCTTTGCTCTGCAACTGCCAGTGGCTGCCTGTCACACTGAGAATCTAGTCCAGGCTCTGGGCAATTCACAAAGGACCTGGTCCCGACACTTCTCTAACCTCATCCCCTGTTCCCCTCGCCTCACTCACTCTGGTCCGGGGCCTCTGGCCTTCTTTTTCTTCTTGCCATATGGTCAAGTTCATTCCTATCTTAGATCCTTTTCCCTAACTCGTAGCTGACTCCTTCATATTATTCAGAACTCAGGTTACATGTCACTCTTCAAAGATGCCTTCCCTGGTCACACACTCAAAAATAGCCGTTGGCTACCAGTTATGAGACCATTTCATTTTAATTCCCTGTCTAACTTATTATCTGGTCATTCCTTTGTCATATTTCCTCATGTACATGTAAGGCTCATGAGGTCAGGGACTTTGTCTGGCTGTATCCAAGATTTTGGAATAGTTTTTGGCATATTATAGGTTCTCAATAAGTATTAATAGAATGAATGAATGAATGAATGAATGGGATGTGAACCTATCTTTTGCTTCCATCTCTAGTGCTCTTTCTCCTACAAGTCTTTTGCAGGGCTGCTCTGAGTACAGGTGGCTCCATTGTGAGAATCTGAGAAAAGTTCCCCTCCGAATGGATGAATTGTAAAAAGGTACCATCTCTGGGTAGACCAATTAGAAAATGGCCTTCACACTATGTGGAAAAGGTGCCCTCCCCTTGGGCTGATACAGCCTTGCTCAAGATCACGTCACCTGACCAGTGCCCACTTGCGGTGTTCAACAGCACGGAGGTGGGGGAAGCGTGTTGTGTGCATGTGTATGTGCATGGTGTGTATGCATGTAACATTTTGAAAATGCCCCCTTTGCTAAATTTTTAGACATTGCCAAGTTTAAAGTCACAAAACATGCCACAACATCAGAGGTCATCATGCATTCTCTCTCACATATGAAGTCCAGATGATAAGGGATTGATAGTAACATAAATCCATTCTATTAATATACACCACAAACCATGCCTGACCAGGAATAGCTAAAGCCCATAGATGTTTAGCTTAGAAAAGTTTCCCAGGCAGCCCTGATAGTCATCTACAAGATCTTAAACGTTGTTACTAAAAGGATAGATTTAATTCACTCATTCATTCATTCACTCACCAACTCTCTATCAAGTATCAGTAATATGTTCTCCATGTTGAAGTTACATCAGCAAAGAAAACAAAACAGATAAAACTACTGGCCTCATAGCACTTGAAATCTAGTTGTGGGCGGTATTCCATAAATAAACAAATATAATGTGATATAATATTAACATAGCGTAATAAAATACTGGGTAACAATAAATGCTATGAAGAAAGCAAGTGGCTGGGGACAGGGCTTAGAGGAGGCAGCTGCTTTAGTTGGTGGTCAGAGAAGAGCCTCCAAAAAGATGCCAATTGGGCTGAGACCCATGCGAGGAGAAACAGGTGAGTTTTCCTCCAGGGAAAGGGCTTGTCTGGCAGACAGAACAGCAAGTGCCACGGCCTGAGGCAAGGATGAGCCTGACTCATGCATGGAACAAAACAAAAAAGGCCAGTGTGGAAGGAAAGGTATGAGGTGGTGCCATGAAGGCCAGCAGGGCCAGATCCCACAGGGCCTGGAAGATCATCCTAAAGAGTTTGGAATTTTTTCAAATTTTTTAAAGCAAGAGACAGAAATGATCCAATTTACATCTTTAAAGATGACTTTGGTTGCTGGGGGAGAACAGATTATAGAGCAGCAAGAGTTCTCTGTGTTCTATGAATAGAACTGAGATCATGGGAGGGAGCCACAGGAGACAGATTTTAGCCAAGATAAGTGCTCTCCAGATCCCAAGATGAATGAGCTCCTTTAAAGGTGGGGCGTGTCCCCTACTGGAGGTATTCAAGAGAGTCTGGATGTTTCCTTCAGGGAGGAGGGCATGATGGTTAATTTCATGTGTCAGCTGAACTGAGCAGCAGATTGTCCAGGTATTTGGTGAAATATTATTCTGGGTGTCTGTAGGGGTGTTTCTGAATAAGATTAATATTTGAATATTGTTACAAAAAGGATAGATTTCAATCTTGAAAAAAAGATTGCCCTCTCCAATTGGGTGGGCCTCCTCCAATCCACTGATGCCTGAATAGAACAAAAAGGCTAAGTGAGAGGGAGAATTCTTTCCTTCTGTCTGTCTTTGAGCTGAAGCATCAGTCTTCTGACTTCATATTCAGGCAAGGATTGGAAATATGTCATCAGCTCTCCTGGGTTTCCAGTTTGCTGACTGCATATCTTGGGACTTCTCAGC
>NW_012148396.1:282618-342842 GCF_000956105.1 Propithecus coquereli | reverse complement strand
CGGCGGGAGGAGGGGGGAGGAGGGAGGAGGGGACAGGTATTTGTATACACAAGGAGGGCAATGCGCACTACCCAAAGGATGGACATATTTGAAACAGTTTTAAATTTAAAAGCAAAAATCTCCCACCAACTCCTTTTCCCTATAGGTAACTACTACTGACAATTTCTTGTGTATCCTCCTAGAAAAATTATACGGTTGTGTCAGCATATATGCATGCATAGATCTTTTCATTTACACAAATGGGATCACACTCTACATGCTTTTTCATATCTTGCTTTTTGCACTTAATAATATACAAAATGCTTCTTTATGTCAATTTAAAAATAGGCCTCTGGAATCATGTGTTTTGGTGCTGCAATATCAAAGGCTCAAACATGACATCATCTCTCTACTGGTGGAAACTTTTTAAACTCTTATCCCTCTGGAAGAGTGGAAGATATGCAATGGCTTGTGTGTATTGAAGCCTTATTCTGAGCCAGGGGCTGTACCTTCAGCATTGCTACATCACGTCCTCTGACCAAGCAACCTCACGCTGGACACCAGATCCACAAACACTTCTTCCTTCTCTCCCTACCACTCTAACTGTCCCTCTTCCTCCCTCCCCTCTCATCCTATATTTCTTTTTCCTTTTTTCTTCTGAAACAGGCTTTCTGAGTCCAGTAACAAAATAAAAAGATCTTGGCCTATGTGCAGTATTGGTGGATCTTAGGGTCAGACTTGGATTTGAAACCTGACTTGATCCCATCCTAGTGGTGTCACCTTGAGTATATAAACCACTTCACCTGACTACAGTAGGCAGCTCCTAAGGTGGCTCTCCATGGTCGCTGCCCCCTGGTACTCTCACCCATGTGTAAGCACCTCCCCTCAAGTGTGGGTTGGACCTAGTGACTTGCTTGTAATGAACAGGATAAGGCAAAAATTGATGAGATGTCATCTCTGAGATTCGGTGAAAGACTGTGACTTCTGTCTTCCTTGTGTTCTCCCTCGTCCCCTCTCCCTTGCTTGCTCTGATGAAGCCAGCTGCAGTGTTGCGAGCTGCCACATGGAGAGTCCACATGGTAAGAAATTGAGACTCTCAGTCCAACATGCTGGGAGGAACTGAATCTTGCCAACAGCCATATGAATAAGCTTAGAAGTAGGTCCCATCCTCATTTGAGAGATGCCTTGAATGCAGCCTGTGAGAGACCCTTAGCTTAGGACCCAGCTAAGCCACACTCAGATTCCTGACCACAGAAAGTTTACTATGATGAATGTTGGTTGCATACATTAAATCACTAAGTTTGGGAGAGGCTATTTGTTACACAGCAATAGATAACCAATACACTAAATATTGGTTTGTTTGTTTATCGTTTTAAAAAATGGAGGCAAAGCACCCTAACTCAGGCTAATAGGACCCCTATTCTTGGTCCAGTGCTTTAGAGGGTCCTAATCTCTATCTCCTCTTACCACATCCCTTCCCAATGAGCAAGGGGGTGCTAGGGGCCCTGGGAGCATGCCCACCCTGTGCTCCAGGCACACAAAATTCCAGAGTTTGCTGCCCAAATGGCCTCGGGCCTGGTTCCAGGGCCTGGGGGACTTTCCCTTCTGAATAGACCTGAGTAGACCCACTTGTGGACACACCCTTAAGGCCCACGTGGTGGCCCAGGGACAGCTGTGTGAAGGATGGACTGAGCCTAGATATTTGTGTTGGGGTACCCATTGTTTGTTAGCCTGATTTTCAGCTATACGTGTTAAAACATGGTTCTGTGCCTCCATTAGTACTGCTGTTCCCAACCCCATGAATCTTGGAGGTGGCCCTGAATGGAGATAATAATGTCTAAGGATGGAATGGGATAGTTTATTTGAAAATATCTATCATAGAGCATGACATGCATGCAGTGAGTGATCAAAAAATCATCACTCTCTTCCCGCTTCCAGTGTTCCTATGACCAATAGAGAAAAAGTAGGACTCGCTGGACTTGCCACAGGGATTGGCTTTCTTCCCACAGATCTCTGGCCGACAGTTCTGAGTCTTCAGGGATGAACACTATTACTGGCCTGAAGCAAATGCACAGCTCTGCTAAGGGAAGCCTATCAGCAAGCCTTGAACACACGCTTCTTATAGTTTGGGCCAGCCAGGGCTAGAGCAGCCCTGCCTGCAAGGCCTCTTCAGAATTTTGGCTGTAGGATTAGAATTTCTTCTTACCCAAGAAGTAAGAAGAAGGTGGAAGTTCTTGAGTTCCTTGGGAGATCAAAACATGCTGATTTATCCTCAAGTTGTTATTTATTCAGCAACTATTTTTTTTAGAAAGTATAGCAGAAAGGATGAGTTATCTCTTTTTATCCTGTTAGTATGAGACAGATCTAAGCTTGATCAAGTATTAGACTTTGCTTCTCACTGGCTGTTGGGCATGTTATGTGATCTCTCTAAGCCTCAGTGTCTTTATCTATAAAATGGGGGTTAGTGAGCTTCTATCACATGGGGCTGGGTGAGGAATAAAAGGGACAATCATGTATAATGGTTAGGACAGCTCAGGTCCTCACCTCAAAAGGGGGATTAAAAACAGGACAGACTCTCAGGGCCGTTGTGTGGATGGCGTTAGTTCATGCATGCTTAGCCTAGCACCTGCTACACAGAGGAAGCTCGTAGAGGGTTAAACGGTGGCCCCACAAAGTACATGTCCATCCCAAATGCATGGAATGTATCAATGTGTCACTGTTTAGGAAAAGGGTCTTTCTGGATATGATTAAGTTAAAGATCCCGAGATGAGATTGTCCTAGATTAGGGTGGGGCCCTAAATCCAATGATAAATGTCCTTTTAAGAAAAGAGAAGGGGAGAAGACAAACAGAGGAGGCCACAGGAACCAAAGATTGACCTTACACAGCCCCAAGCCAAGAAACGCCTGGGGCCACTGGAAGCTGGAAGGAGCAAGGAAGGATTCTCCCTTAGAAGCTTTGGACGGAGCAAAGCCCTGTGGACACCTTGATTTCAAACTTCTGGCTTCCAGAACCGTAAGACAATAAATTTGTAATTTTAAGCCACCAAGTTTGGGATAATTTGTTACAGCAGCTCTAGGAAACTAATACAGGGCTTAATAAATGTACACTGTTACTATTATGGGTTGCTTTTCTTTGCCCTACCAAGCTTGGTAAGCCTCCTGCCTCCAAAGGAGGGAAAATTTCTCTAAGGTGCCAGGGCTGAGACCCAAAGGGAAAAGGCCCATCTGGCTCAGCATAGGTCCCCACCCCTGCCCTTCCCCTGCCCCGTCCTGCTGGGAAGGGTTTTGTCCTCTGGGTTGCCTTCCTGTCAGGGTCTCTGAGGCGGACAGCACACCATGAGCCAAGAGATTCTGAGCCTCAGCATGAAGGGAATAATTGTCAGTGAGCTCCCAGATTGTTTTGTCACATCCACTTTGCAATATGACAAGTAGGCGTCCAAAATATGCTCCAGGAGGGGGAGCAAGAAATTTTCCAAAAGCGTACTTGGCAGTCCAAGTCATTCTGCTGAATCAAGCGTCATTTGAGTTCTTGGCTTCCCTCCTTATGCTATGTGATGCTGTGTCCCTCAGGATGAGGAGTCCCGACTGAGCGCCATCAGGAAGAGAAAAGCCCACTCTCAGTGGTGTGGGGATCATAAATGTGGCTCCATTGGCTGCTTTGGGGTTTTTCTAGATAAGGTCATAATAATAGCTATAATCATGAAAATAGCAACAATCAATGGCTAGTAGGTACTTTCCCAGTGTGAGGCACTGTACTAAGGCATTTATGTGCTCTCTCTTCTTTAACTTTCACAATAACTCTCTGAAATGGGAACTCTTATTATTATCTCTCTGTTACAGAGAAGGTAACCAAGGGAGAAAGAGGTCAAATAACTTGCCCAGTATTCCATTTCTAGGACATGCTAGAGGTAAGATTCCAACTCTCATCAGCTTGCCCATAAAGCAGGAGATGTGAGCCTATACTAAACAGCTACTTTGTACAATATTTTATAGTTTGTTGGAATAAGGACCATGCTGCCCTCACACTGGAGCAAAGGGTCATCACACCAGAAAGGGACTGGCTACTCCCGAGAGGAGGTGAGTAGGTAAAACTGTTAAAATATGGAAAACCTAGCTAGCATAAATAGACTAATGGGGCAGATTGCATTTTCTTCCTGTTTTCCTGGAGTCTGGCATGGATAGATGCTACAGTAAGAAAAGGTCTTTTGTCACATAATGCAAGGCTAGGAAGGCGACTGACATTCTTTTAGCATGATATAGTACAAAAGAAATGTGAGCAATGGGTTAATATTTGTAGCTGGGCAGTTTAATTGAGGCCGGATTATTCTAAGGGCCTATTCCCTCCCTTTTCTACTCTTAAAATCTTACTATTGGTTACCTACTCAGCATCTGTGCCTCTTTTCTTCCTTCCTAACAAAATTCAGGTTTTGTTCTCTCTCCTCCATCAGACTCGGTGGTGGTTGACCTCATGCCCAGCTCTAGGGAGGGGCTTCATTGATCCAAGACTAATCCTGTTCTCTCTGCCAGTGATTGGTTGAAGAATGGTGATCCCCAATTCTGGCTAATAAAACATGGGGAGACATCTTCCAGGGTGGGCGGTGGTTTAGGGGCTTTTGGGAAAAATATCTTTGCTTCTAAGAAAGAATCATGGAAAAATATGGACGCTTCTCCCTCTAGATCTTGACACATCTGGGTATGATGCTCAGAACTGCTGCCGCCATATTGTTCCAAGCTGGAGAAAGAAGCCAACTAATGATGGCAAAGCAGAGATAGAAACTGGTCCCGAATGCCATTGTTGAATGGCTAATTCAACTAGCCTTGGATCCTCCCTACCCCTGGAATTCCTGATATGTGAGATAATCAATTCCCTATTGTTTAAGCCAGCTTGAGTCAGGGTTTTGTTTCTGCCACCAAAAGCATCCTGATTAATACAGGATTCAAAGCAGACTCTCCTCCCCCTCCTCCCCCACCCCGCGGCTGAACCAAACGCTGTTGGTACAGCCCATTCCAAAGGCTGCACACAAGAGGAAGAGAGTGGGGGATAGAATGGGATGCAGGAGGTTTAAAGGACTGAGGAGTTGTGGGGAATGGGGACAAAGAACAAAGACTTAAGGGAGAGGGGCTCTCTGTGCCACCTGAGGGGAGTAGAAACATGGAATGTGCACAGGAATCTGGGACTGAGGCTGTCTACGGGCAATTTTGAGTAAGCAAGAGCTGCCGCTGCTGAATCCCCACCACCCTCTTCACTCTGAATGTGTTGGAGCATAATGTTTGAGCCTTAAGTGAAAAACTGATTGAATAGTCTCCACAGTCCCATATGGTACTTTCTTGGCCAACAGTTCACCATCCTTTGAAAGGCTGTATCACCCTGACTTCCATGAAATATGGTGTACTGCTGGGATTACAGATTGTTGGCCCCAGGAGAGTCTAAAAAGGCCAACGAATCCAACCCTTTCATTTTGTGAATGGGAATCTAAGGCCTGGGAAGGGGATGTGATTTCCCCAAGGCAGTGCAGAGTACGTTTGCAGAAGAGCCAAGACTGAAATGTGAGTCTCCTGTCTCCCAGGTCAGCGCTCCCCTGACTCTACCACCATTTCTTCCCAAGTGTACAGCAAAAGAATTATCAATAGATTTTAACAGCCAAAACAGTTACTTGATGGTCAAATAAACATGGGAAGTGCTGCATTAAATAAATCATGTGAAAAGTATATCTACCAGCAGAACTTCTCATAGTATTTTTGTTTAGGTTTGTTTATTTGCCAAAAATGCCTTGTAAATCTCTTAAACTGGAATGTAGTATATACTCTTTCTCCAGTGTGTTAGACCATGGAAGCTTTCTTTCTCCCAGAGCATCTCATCGGAATAATATTCTGCAAATTACATTTGAGCAAAGGCACAACGTGGACCTTCCTCCATAAGAAGGGAATGAGATCAAAACACAAAGAGAAGCAGAGCCAGGCAGGAGCAAAAAATAGATAGATGAATAGTCAGATGGATGGATGAGTGGAATAATAGGTGAATGGATGGATAAATTGTTGGAGACAACAATAATTGTTGGAGGCAACATAATTTGAGTCCCTGACATAGCAGACTTGTTACATGAGCGAATATTTTTTCCCTTTAAGTTAGCTTGATTTGTGTATTAGTCAGGTTTTTATGTTGTTCTTGTGTTAATATTGCATAAAAAGTGATTCCCAAATTTCAGTGACTTACAACAAAATTGCTTATATGACACCCTCTGGTCAGCTGGGCCAGGCTGAACTCCAGGCTCTGGTTATGTTCAGGTCTTCTTCATTTGTCTTTCCAGACCAAAGGAATGAATGCTACTTGGTGTGTGTTTTTCTCATGGTGGTAAGAGGAGGTTCCAAAGAGCTGGTGGAAATTTTCCCCTTAAGACTTCAGTTTGAAACTAGCACACAGCCACTTCCAGCCACATTCCATTGGCCAAAGCAAGTCTCATTGCCAAAGCCTAAAATCAATGCGGGAAGAAAACTATACTCTGCTCACAGGGAAGCCAAGACAAGAGAAGGGAGGGGGGAAAAAATGGTGGACAAATTTTTTTTTTTTTTTTGAGACAGAGTCTCGCTCTGTTTCCTGGGCTAGAGTGAGTGCCGTGGCGTCAGCCTAGCTCACAGCTACCTCAAACTCCTGGGCTCAAGCGATCCTCCTGCCTCAGCCTCCCAAGTAGCTGGGACTACAGGCATGCGCCACCATGCCTGGCTAATTTTTTCTATATATGTTAGTTGTCCGATTAATTTCTTTCTATTTTTAGTAGAGACGGGGTCTCGCTCTTGCTCAGGCTGGTCTCGAACTCCTGAGCTCAAACGATCCGCCCTCCTCGGCCTCCCAGAGAGCTAGGATTACAGGCGTGAGCCACAGAGCCCGGCCGTGGATAAACTTTTAAAATCCACCAGAAATTGAGTCTTCTATGACTTACAACACAAAGAGTCCTGAAAAACTCAATCAGCTGATTAATTTGGGGATCCCTACTTGGTAAGGTCCTTTAACTGGAGAACACTTTATAGTTAGACAAAGTAGGGTGCTTTATTCACCTCTACTGTTCTTTGCTCCTAAGACATCCGCTCGTTTTCACTCATTCTTACTGCTTTCTTCTTTTCATATTTGACATAAACTATTGGTTCCCTTTAGTGTGTTTAACACAGACTTTTAGAATTGTGCTACGAATGAACAATTCAGGCTGTTACATGATGGAGTGGCCTGAGAGCCAACAGCTCAGTGTTGACACAGCTGCCACACCTGTACTGCAGTGGTTGCTTGTTCAATTATTCGAATGTTTCTACAGGTATTGCATTCATTGTTTCCCTTTTTTCTTTTTTTATTGATATATAATAGTTGTACATGTTTTGGGGGTGCATTTGATATTTGGATACCTGTACACAATGTGTAATGATAAAATCAGGGTAATTAGATATCCATCACCTCGAACATTTATTGAACATTTATCTTTTCTTTGTGTTGGGACCATTACAGTTCTTCTCTTCTAGCTATTTTGAAATATGCAATAAATTATTAACTATAATTTCTCCACTATGCTACTGAATACTGAACTTATTCCTTTTATCCAACTGTATTTTTGTACCCCTTAACCAACTTCTTTTCATTCCCCACCCTCCAGCTTCCCTTCCCTTCCCAGCTGCATTCATTATTTTCTACAAATGAACCGCACTGGGGAAAATGACAGCACTGGTGTAACAGTGTGAAGCGTAGATCTCACAAACTTAAGACATTTGAAACAGAGATGGAAGGCACTGGGCATGCTTTAAGTTGGGAATCTTGAGCCTCAGGAGGATGGGCTGTGGATTCAATTATGAAGGAAACAAGCAAAACATGTCCATGGTTCTGAAACGATATTGTTGAAGACTGTGTTGTAAAGTGAAGTACAGTTGGGGATTCAATTATATTTTGCAGTCTTCCAGGGATGGAGACCACTTGGTGGTATATAAAGATAGGTTTTGACTTTCAAACATTGACTTTCAGACATATTTTCTTGGGACAGTACTAAAGGAAAAGATGGGTTTTACTGCTGCATCTACAAAATCACTAACATGAGCATGGTCACCTGCCAATCAGTGAGCACAATTTGAGAGCGCACATGAATCAAGAGGGTATAGTCTGGAGTATTGTTGCATACAGAAAACTAGTCCCAGTTTTCGGACTTTGGGCAACTTACTTAACCTCAATTTACCCATCTGTTATTTGGGGGAGTAATACCACAGACATCTCATGGTTGTTGAGAAGTTCAAATAAAATAATAATTAGTTATGGTAGAACAGGCACTGTTCACATACCTTACATATGTTAACACATCATTTACAACACTCTGAGTAGTTATCCATGCTTTACAGAGGAGGAAACTGAGGCATGAAGAAGGTAAGTGATGTGCCCAAGGCTACACAGCTAGCTGGTGGTAGAGCTGGGATGCAAAACCAGCCATCTGGCCCGCAGCCCATGCCCTATCATGACCCTAGGACAAGGTAAGTGTGTGAGTGTGACACAGGGCAGATTCTTGGGAAACATGCGCATCCTCTGTCTCACCCCAAGCGAGGACCAGCAGCGGCCCTAAAGCAACTGCGAGGGCTCTCGTGCGTGTGCCTTGCATGTTCTATATGTCTCCTTGATGACACAGGTTGGGCAAGTGTGGGGCGAATCTGCCTCCTTCCTGCTCTGTGACCTTTGGAAAATCATCAAGCTCCCTGATCCTCCTCTTCCTCACCTGCCAAATGGGGATGATAATCCTTGCCCCTAATCTTTTACAGAATTACTGTGGGGTCTAAAGCGATAACAAAGACAAAAGCCCCTTGAAAATTTAAGTCCTCTGCGAATGCTAGATTTGTTTCATAACATAATGAGGCTGATCTTTTAAAGTAACATCCCAGACCTAACCCTCCCAAATGAGAGCTGGTCCTTCCGAAGCATTCCCCCCCTCTGCTATTAAGCTGTAGGCTTATTCTAATGATGCTGTTTTTGCTTAAGACATGTTTGGAATGTTTCTTTGGAAATTACCGTTACAGCTGGTTTACAGGCCAAGAGAGAAAATCAGTTTTATTACCTCACAGACAGGCTTCCATTTCATTTTGGGGTGCCAAAAATGGTGTTTCTGAGCTCGTTCTTTCATCTTATTCATAAGAAGCAGTTCTGAATAAATTATGTCTATTAAAAAAAATGAAATCCACCCTCAGAGGGAGATTTGCCTCGTGGAGACTATCAAAGGAACTCGACATGGGAATCTGAAAGCAATATCACTATTTCACAGTCACATTTTACACTCATCAAATTGGAACGACGGCTGTGTCCCGTTGTACCAGCCGGGTCTGTGAGCGAGGGCTGAGCCTGTCAAAATATCAGGGAATCCATCCCTGGAATCATCTTTGGACTCAAAAGCACCTTGGAAGTCATGCTATCTGAATCAGTCAATTCATTCCTTCAATTCATTCATGCCTTCAAAAGAACATTCACGAAACACCCTCAGCACACTCACACTCTAGTTAGAGAAGCAGACAGGAAATCACACAAGTACAGGGAAAGTGTGATGCACTCTCTCATAGAGGCCTGAGATCTCTGTGAGAAGGAGAGGCCTGGGCTGCCCAGGCCCAGGAAGCCTTGTCTAAGGAACTTTCTGGACAAGAGACACTGGAGCTGGATCTGGAAAGACCAGTTAGCGTTAGCTAGGTGAAGAAGGAGCCAGGCATCTGGGAAGAAGGACTACATGTGATCAGGTCCAAGATATGCAAGGATATGGTGCTTTTGTACAATGGCAAAACTGGACAGCCGTGCAGGTCCGAGGAGGCCCAAGAACAAGCAGGTTTGGGGCCCGCAGTGTAGACGTGCATATCAAACGCTAAACTGCTTGACAATATTTCAAACCCAGAATGGAGAGAAGGGGATCTTAGTAAGATTTTTTTAACTTCCAGCTTCCCCACAAGAGGCTGGCATATCTTTATTTCTTTAGAATGACTTGCAGGCTAAGCAGCATGTGCCCTGTTGTGCTGTTGTGTCCCTGCTGTGCTGGAGTGGGCTTGAGTTTTTCTTACAACTGCCCACTTCCCTCCTTCATGTTGCCTTCCTGGCTTCTGTTGGTACTGAATTGGACACCTTGCTTTTTAGCTGGTTTATACTATCTACTATGCCCTGATCCAGAAGTTCTTAAATTGGGGTGTACAGACTGCTTGAGGGACTCAATAATTCAGGAGGGATCCATGCACTTGAAGGAGAACAAAAGCTATGTCATGGTTTGGGTTTTGTTTTTGTTTTTTTAACTAACCTCTAACTGAAACTTTGATCTTCCTTCTTTCTTCGATGTAGGAAACAAACCACGGCAGTGTTGGTAGTGCTTCTACCTGGGAGTTCAACACCGATAAGAACAACTGATATTTCCGTTTCTTATGAGGTTGCTATAGAATCTCAAGATAGTGTTTGCAAATTGCAATACATTTGTATTGTATTGCAACACAATAGACCTGCTGCTGGATCTTACTATTTAACACCTCAACAAAGCACGTATATTCCTATGTTATAAATAAGATGGGTGGGTTTTTTTTTTTTACATTTTGATCATCATTTTTCAATGGAATTGGTTTCCTCTATAATCCTATATATTTCATTTTATGTATTTAATCCATTACTCTGAGAAAGGGTCTACAGAACAAAAAAACTTAATAATTCCCCACTTAGGCACTGTTCTATGTGCTTTAAACACAAATGAAAACATTTAATTCTTGCTATGGCTCACATAATTAATGATGTGGCTTTTATGGATGGGAAGACACTGAGTCACAGAAAGATTAAGTGAATTCTCAATGTCACCAGCCAGTAAGTGGCAGGGCAGGGTTGGGAGTCCCAACAGCCTGCTTCTGAGACCATCCCCAACCACTGGGCTGTCCTGCCTCCTAGGAGAGCCTGGACAGGACACAGGGCCAGAGACCTGGGGCCATAGCTTGGTCCCAGAGGTAATGGGAAGAGCAGAAGGGGAGATAATCACATCTGCACTGGGAAAGACAGTTTCTCCAGTAACAGAGGGGAGAAGTGAATCGAGTGGTGGCCTAGAGGCGGGAGGTGGCTAGAAACCCAGAAGGCGGGGAAAGGCCCAAACCCGGGCAGTGGCAGTAGCGGGATGGCAGTGCTCAGTTGCTGCAGTGTTTGGGCTGTGAAATCGACATGCCTCAGTACTGGGAGAATGAAGTGGTTCCACCAGGGAACCGTGAAACTTAATTAGATCTTCGTCACCAACCCTGCTACTCCAAATCAAGAAAACAAAAAGGTGATTCTGAAGCCAAATATAATCCAGGGGCCAGGGAGTGAAATGCCAATTATTTAGAACATTTTAGTTGATTTGGGTGGTAGAAAGGATAGGGAAAGACTGCACAGTGTGGCCCAAAGGAGGTGCCCTGACGCTCCGGGCAGGCCAGTTGTTCATCGTGTGGGACAATCCTGTGCATTGCAGGGCAATTACTATCCCTGGGCCCTGGGCATTAAATGCCTTTAGTACTGCACTCCATCGTGGTGACAGCCAAAAAGTGCCCCCCCAGCATTTTCAGATGCCCCCCTGGGAGGCGCTACCACCCTATGTGAGAGCCTCAAGGCTACAGACAAAAGCAAGAATAAGAGGCACTGGGGGTCCCATCTACATGAGTCATTCCTGCAATCCTGCAGCAATGTTCTGTTATTAATAATCTAATACTGACCACAGAGTCTTCTGTGAATGTGCTCTCTTTAATTCCACGGTGCCTTTGTCCGCGCCCTCCTCCGTGCTTATCTGCTGGGCAGACTCTTGGTGTCTGGCACGTGGTCAGAACTCAATATTCATTAGCCATGATGTGTACCTGCTCTGCCAAGCCGACTCCACTTCCCTGGGGAAATCAGGCACACTTTGCATGACCGCTCTGCGTCTTGCTTACCTCCATTACCATAGTCACCAAACTATGTTGTGATCATTTATTTCCTAATAGAACATAAATTTCTGATAGACTCTCGAAAGGATGTGTTGAATGAATGAATAAATAATATCTTAATTTGTCCAGTGATCTATACTCTCAAAAATCCCACAAGGAGGCAGGTCAGGTAATATTTCAATTGTGCTGAGAAGAAAACTCTAAGTATTTTCTCTGTCCCAAAACACTACCACTTGTTGCATGTTTAATCAGTGTTTGGTAGTGTACTACCATTTTAAATGCACCATGTCGTTTAATAGTAAGACTAAGATGTTAAGGGGCTCTCCTAAGGTCAAGGCCAAACAGCCAAAGAGGAAGGGCTGAGGTCTTCCACCTCCTGCTCTGTGGGGCTTGTCTGGGGTGCAGCAATAAAATGGGGCACAAAGCAAGTCCAAAATACTGTACACACATTAGGATTTATAAAGAGGGGCATATTAGGGCAGGACCACTCTGTACAAAAGAATTTCAGGATGATACCTTAAAAAGCACAAGTTCTCCTAGGTTTAAAAATTTTCTGACTTGCAAGAATCCATTTTCTCACCCAACTCTGCAGAAAGGCAGTAGTTTTATGAAGCAGGGCCACTGCATTCCCAGGAGCACAGCCATCCCAGTAGGTGCCAGGAAGGTGGCAAGTGTCCTCAGCTTGTAGAAGCTGCCATCCGGATCCCCACTGGGCCCTGGTATGCATGTCTGTGCTCTTGGTTTCACGTGCCGGGAGGTCACCTAGGAGGGAGCTCAGTACCCAAGGAGACCACAGGGCGTGCTTGGCTCGGAGAGACACCCACTTTGGGCTGAGGTCGGGGGCTGCATTTTGCATTTGCCTCAATGCCTGGGTGGTCTCCAGGGCTGGTGCCAAGGAGCACACATTGCAGCAATTTAGCAGAGACCACAGAAGTGAGTGAGTGGCAAAGCTTGAAGTGGGTTTGGAGATCAGCCCTAAACCCCAGCCCCACCCCTGCCAACCACCTCTCGCCACCCACAGGATGGAAAGGTGCTTCTTGCCCACGCACAGTGTCTCACAGAGGCTGTTTTCTGTGCCAGACAACCAGGTACTAGCCACTACCTTCCCTGAGCCTGTCTGTTAACTCAGATATAAAAACGGGGGTGAGAATGGCCACCACTTAGGTTCAACATGAGGACAAGATGGTGCCTTTTTTAGGTGCTCAGAGTGGTGAAATTGGTGGGAGGGAGAGTGGAAAACCTTTGTTATCCCAGAGGCTGAAAGGGTGCACAATTCAGTTCAGCAACTATTTATATTTAATAGCTGCACCATTCCAGTCCCTTCTGGAGATACAGAGATGGAAAAGATACAGTCCCAGCTGTCATAACTCTGACATGAGGCCTGGTTTTCATTTTCTCTCAGTGTGGAATGACGAGGAGAGGGCTATTGGGCTGTGAGGGGAGAGTGAGGGCCGTGGAGGGAGGGAGAGAGGCTGAAGGAGCTGGTCCTGAGACGCCCCCACCCCAGAGGTCTGGAGCCCAGGTTGGATTAAACATGATTCCACTTTTTAGAAACAGCACGATGGGTCACGATGAGGGCCTGCCACTCTGGCCCCATGCTAAGCACATCAAATGCATTATCGATTATCTTCAAAGTGATCTTTGAATGAGTGAAGATGATCTTCAGTTCTGCAAAGGAGGCATCGTTAACGCTATTTTGGAGGCAAAGAGGTGGTACTGTGTACAGACTAAGCATATGAGCTTCAGAGTCCGAGCAGCTGGGTGACTTCTGGTTTGACCCGAGCCTCAGTTTCTCTATCTGTAAAATAAAAACCATGCATAGCTCCCTCCCAGGTTTATTTAGGAAAATTAAAAGCAATCTACCTGTAAGTGCTTAGCACGGTGTCTGGAAAGTCAATTGTGGTTCTTATGAAATGGCAGCTTCGGGATAATACATATTGTGTTCAAAACACTGTGAGTGCTTGACAAATGTAGGCTTGTTGGTTGCTACCCTTTTCCACCCCCAGCCACACCTGAGCCCTGCATTTCCAGTACCTAGCACAAAGTTAGCACTCCAAGCACTTTGGCTGAAGACGTGAAATGGTAGAATGGAATGAGATGTCAGGCTGCTACGGTTCCTCTAGATCTGTGGTTGTGTTATTGTTTGGTGCTGTAGCATCCGTTTGAGAACATGAGCACACTCCTGCCACACACACACACACACACACACACACACACACACACAGAGACGCTAATAATTCCATTAACATCTCAACCATCTGTGGGTTCCCGGAGAGAGAAGATCAATTTTAGGATGCACTTTAGCCTAATATCCTTCGGCGACAGTGCAATTACTTGCCAAGACCGTCCTTAGGAGAGAGCCGAGCCCTGACAGCCGGAGCTGATGCTCTCCAGGCCACCCCAGCGGGCCCCACGCCTCCAGCTCCTTCACCTGATGGTGACCTGCCGATTCGGGCCCTGCTGTCTCTGGACCGGCTTCACAGCTTTCCCAGCCAGAGCAGCAACACTCCAGGAGTCAAAAGGGTAACAGGAAGAGCTCTAACCTGAGCAAGAATTTTGTTTTTTTTGTTTTTTTTTAATGGATGCATGCTTTCACATGGCAGTGACACAAAGGCACAGACAGAAATAGTTTCTGCAGACTGCTTCCCTTCCAAGTGCCCCCTTCCAAGGAGATGCGTATCTTCATTGAGATCCTGTGAGTTTGGGAAGAGCAGACTATCAGCGCAGAGTCAGGCAAGGCAGAGAAGTGGATTTCAGGGGAGCAGGCCATGGAGAGTCTATTCCCAGCATCTGTCAGAGCTGGGAACGTGCAAACATCTCAGAGCCAACCTCCATCCACATTCACTCACACGAAGCCCATAGGGAAGTGAGCACTCTCCCTCTGGAAAGAGAGTAGGTGTTCATTCTCCTTTTATTTATTTCCCCTTTTCAGAGACAGATTTGCTATCCTGCGAGTCTGGAACTAAGAGACCAATGCTGTTGCCAGACAATGAGATTCTTTTCTCTTACTGATTAAAATTAGGACCTTGGCTCAGTGCAGCATATTGAGTTTTAATTCAATTAAATTCAACAATCATGTACTGACGGCCGGCTGCAGGCACCTGTACCTGCATCTTTGTAGGTGTTTGGACCACAGCAGGGCTGTGTCCTCAGTTAGCCTGTGTTTTTGCTATCCATCCTCACTTGCATACCTTTGACAGGATCTCGCCCTGGGGAGAAGCCCACTCACTAACTCATGATCTTCTCAAACTCCTTCTCCAGCATCTTGGATTTCATCGAAGGTGCCGTTCACACAATTACCTTCTCTTGGATCTGGAAATCAGCTTAAACCCCTCACTTTCCTTTAGCAAACAGGTTCAGACAACTCTAACTGCTAAATGACTCAAAAATCCATCCCTCCCCCTTGGGTCCCTGTTGCTACGTCCCATTCAACTTCTGTGATTTCTGCCCAGGCTCATGTTAGACCCTCTTTATTGGGCTCATTTGCCTTCAGTTTCTCTACTTCCAAATTCTCTTCACTCTGCATCCGGAACCATCTTTCCGTAACACAATCCGAGCACATCCCAACCCCGTGTAAGCACGTTTGACTGGCAAACATATCCTCCAATGTGAGAGTCTCCCTCTTTATTTCACAAGACACATGAAGCCTGTCTCAGTCAGCTCAGGCTGCTAGAACAAATACCACAGACCAAGTGGTTTCAACAACAGAAATTTGTTTCTAATGGTTCTGGAGACAGGGAAGTCCAAGATCAAAGTTTTGGTCAATTTGGTTTCTGGTGAAGACTTTCTTCCTAGCTAACAGACAGCTGCCTTCTCACTGTGTCCTCACGTGGCCTGTCCTTGGCACTTGCGCAGGGAGAGTTAGTAGTGTCTCTCTCTCTCTCTTTCTCTCTCTTCTTATAAGGCCACCATGCTATTGGATTAGGATCCCATCCTCCTGACCTCATTTAACATTAATTACCTCCTTAAAGCTTCATCTCCAAACACAATTACCTTGAGGATTAGGGCTTCAACATATGAATTGGGGGGACACAATTCCATCCATGGCAAGGCTCTTCTCAGACTGAGTTCAGCTTAACTCTACTCTCGTCTCCGATTTTTCCTCCTTCCCACATTTCTGCTGGGCCTGACCACAAGGATCCACTGAAGGTGTCCCAACACTGTGTCGGACTTATGTCTCTGGCATCGGCTATCGAGTAACCAGAGTAAATTGAGCACCGCTGTCCTGCCACAGTGTCCCTACACTGAGCGTGATGTCTGTTATAAAACAGATGTTCAATGCATATTTATGTTGACTTTGCAAGTATTTCCCCATGTCCTACCAGGTACCAGTTGCTGAACAAGACCCTATGGATGCAAAAGACACTGGGTATGAGAGGCATTTTGTGACCCACCTCTGTCCTTCATTCAGGAAACTGCTCTCTTTCTTTCCCACCTGGCAAAGATGAAAGTCATCCTTTCATTTGTAAGCCACATCATGCATTAGAATGCAGTTTGTTTTATGGCCTAAATTATCTATTTTCCTCAAGGTTGTTAAGGGGTCACTGAAGAATGTTTACTAGCCAAAAATCTATTTTGAGTGAAGAAGAGAAGAAAGTCATTTCATCTTTGCAATAATTGTTTCTTTCCAGCCACTGGGCCCCCAAAGGCTGAACCTCCCATGCTCTGTCATCATCTGCATTTGTTCCCAACTTGTGACTGTCACAAGAAATGATCCAGACATCTCAGAGGGCTGGGGAGTTTTTATTTTTACTGCCGGTCTATTGCAAAATTTGGAAAGCAAAGGGAGAAGTTATTATAGTGTGTGATTTTAACATTATAATAATAACTAATATTAAGTACCTTGCATGGAATGCTTAGACATATCAGACAAGACTTTTGCATACATTTGCCTGACTACTCTTCACAACAACTCAGTGACATGCATTATTACTATTATTATCCCCATTTTACAGATGAGGAAACTGGGATGCATGACTATTAAGCAATTTTCCCAGGTAATAAATACTAGATTCAGAACCCGTATCTGATTGGTGTGCCTTCAAAGCCTAGATCCACATTCCTACATTGTGCAGCTGGCTTGAGCCAGCTCATACTGACATTAGAGAGCTGATTGCACAGATCTTTTCCCAGCTCCACATTCAGTGACATCACACTGGTAGCTTGAAATTGATCATGGCGGGAATATTTACACCACAGAAATTGGCAAGCACTACAAATCAGGGCTTCTTTTCTTCTGGAGACACAGTCGTTAAACATTTACCAGCACATCACTAGATAAGTGTGGCTTCCTGGCTGGGAGAAAGGAAAAAAAAAGAAAGAGAAGGAAAGGAAGAGGAATTTCTGTTTTTCCTGAGGCTTTAATTCTATTGACCCACTCTCCAGAGAAACAATCCTAAAATATGAGTCAGCTCAGAAAGGAGTTGAGACCAGGTGCGGTAGCTCATGCCTATAATCCCTTTGGGAGGCTGATGCGGGAGGATTGTTTGAGTCCAGGAGTTTAAGACTCACCTGAGCAGCATAATGAGACCATGTCTCTACAAAAAATGTTTTAAAAATTAGCCAGGCATGATCTTGCATACTGTAGTTCCAGATACTCAGGAGGCTGGGGCGGGAGGATCACTTAAGCCCAGGAATTTGAGGGTATGGTGAGCTATGACTGGGCCAATGCACTCCAGCCTGGGCAACAGAGTGAGACCCTAAGTCTCAGTCAGGCCTTGCTTTCTGTCACCAGGCCCACAGGCATCTTGCCTTTACTCCTTCCCTTCTCAGTAAGGACACACAGCCCAGATGATTCCCTGGCCAGATTTATTTATTAATTAACAGACATTTATCAAGGGCCTATCTTGTTCAGGGCCCTGAGATAGGCATTGAGGACACCAACATCCATTAGACAGAACCTAGCTTCTAGGAACTCTCAGTCCAGTAGGAGAGAAAGACAGGCAAGGAGACAGTAGCGACAGAACAGCCTGCCTATGATGACATGGACAGAAAGACGGGGACTGGGAGCAGAGGTGGGTCAGAACCAGCTCTAAATGAGGGCTTGGCTTATGGCACACTTCATAAAGAGGTGACTCTTGGGGCAGTCCCTGAAGGCTGAAGAGAATGCACCATGGGTGAAGGTAGGTGCAGGGAGGTAATTACAGGCAGAACAGCACGTGCAGGTTAGAAGTCTGTTGAGTAAACAATTAGTGACTTGCATGTTTGGGAAAGTGTGAGGATCTTGCTGTGACCAGAGCAGAGAGTGCCTGGAGGTGGGAGGTGGGTCTGGGAGGAGGTGGAGGGGGTTGATGAGGACATGAGCTGGTCAGATTGTCAGGAAGAGGTGCCACATTTGCCATATTTACCACGCTAAGGAGATTGGACTTTATTCTGAGAGCAATGCAGAGCCCCATAAACAATGGGTTATGGCACAACAGGATTATTACTTCTGGTAAATCCCATAAGTGGATGTGAGAGGGCAGACGGGGACACTACGGCAAGGGAGGCTGAAGAAGTAATCAAGGAGTGTACATGCGTACAAAGTTCAGACTGTGCAGGAATTTAGAGTGGGGAGTACAAACCCTCCTTCCCTCTCCCTATTCTCTCCCCTCTCTCTGGGGTAACCAATGTTAACAGCATGGTGTGTATCCTTCCAGAATTTTTTCTATGCATTTATTTAGGTGTACATGCATATATTCCAGTAACTTCCAATGTGAAAGGGATCATTAATACACCTGGGGAACAGACATGTCCATATCTCTGAGACTCAGAGGTCTTGGGATAAGTTAGTGGAGGTGCAGACACTTGTGAAAAGCCAGTCTGGTGCAACAGAAGGACCCCTAGACTGTGAGTCAGATGTCTGTGGGTTCTCAGCTAGACTTTGCCACTCACTGAGCATTCAACGTTGGGCAAGTGACCTTTGCTGTTTTCCATTCGACATCTACACATCCTTCTAGTCATGTTGTGTCAGTTTTCTCTATGGTTCATGCCCTCTCCCACCCCCAGATATTTTGAGGAGGTAGGTTCAATCCTCAGCTCCAGGAATGGGCCCTGTGATCAGGCCTGGCCAATCAAGGCATCAAAATCCTCTATCCTCAGCATCTGGCCATTTGGCATCCCCATGGAATTTTGCCACATGGTCTCTTCAGTGAGTTAGGCAGAAATTTTTATATTGCATCTCATGCAAAAGCAGAGTTCCCTTCTATTGTTAGCATGCTGCGAGTTTATATCATGAATCAATATTGAATTTTATCAAATACTTTTTCTACTTCTACTATGATAATCGTATGATGTCATGAATGAATGATTTTGTCCCCTCAAAATTCATAGTTTGAAGCCCTAGCCCTGGCCCAAGCCCTAGTGTGATTGTATCTGGAAATGGGGCCTTTTAAGAAAGTAATTAAGGTTAAACGAGGTCATGTAGGTAAGACTCTGATCCAATAGGATTAGTGTCCTTATAAGAAGAGACACTAGAGATCTCTCTCTCCTCCCACATGCATACACCAAGAGGCCACATGAGCACACAGCAAGAATGAAGCCATCTACAAGCCAGAAAGAGAGCCCCCGCCAGAAACCCAATCAGCCAGAACCTTGACCTTGGACTTTTAGCCTCCATAACTATGCGAAAATAAATTTCTGTTTCTGAAGCCACACAATCTACATTGTTAGGGCCACTAGAGCACACTAAGACAATGGTTTTTATTTCTGTCTTTTAATACAGTGAAATATAGTTTGATTTTCTAATTTTAAACAAATTTTCCATTCCTGATATAAACCCCACTTGGTTATGATGGATTAGCCTTTTTATATATTGCTGGGCTTTATTTGCTAACTTTTGTTGGAGTTTTTTGCATCTAAATTCATGAAGGATATTGGTCTGTTGTTTCCATTTCTTGCAATGTCTTCATCTTGTTTTAGCATCAGGCTAATACAGACCACATAAAATAACAGAGGAAGTTTTTGTCCCTCTTCTGTTTTCTGAATGGTTTTGTATAAAAGTGGTGTCATTTCTTCCTTAGCTTTCGTAAGATTCACCATGACACTCTTCTGAACTGGGGTTTTCTTTGTGGGAAGGCTTTATTCCCTAACAGAAAAAAAGAACCTTGTTAATCACAGCAACGGCAGTGGCCATAGAACTAGCAGTTCTTGAGCCAGTTTCCTGAGTCCCAGATCCCACAGAGTGACACAAAGAAGGACAGGTGTCACCTGCCTCCTGTGCTGTGTTACAGGAGGAGAACCCAGAGCTTAGGAAACACCATTCTTCTATGACGGGCACAATGGACACCTGCCCGTTGCTCCAGAGGAAGGCATTATCTCAATCTTCCAAGGCTGTAAGTGAACCTATTCATTGCTCTGCAAGGAGATGCTGTAACTTTCAAGGCTGTTTGCTACAAAATTATCCTTGCAAACATAGTCCAGAATAAAATCAATCAGTGCCTCTACTTGCAAGACATGTAGAAACATGGGAGACCCACAGAGAATTGTCTTTCAGCAAACTGTTAGAAGTTGCAGTCCTTGTCAAATCACTGTATATTCACTGCACAACATTTTAGAAGAAAAGAAGCATGCATCACTTGTTCATTGTTTGTGAAATTGGCATTCCCTGTGTCAAGCTGCTTGTCTTGTAAATTTGCTTCTGGTATTGACTGTATACGTATCTTTTAAGGTTTGGCAGTTTTTAGATGAATCAGCAGGGTTTTATTTCAGCTTCCCTGCTCCTGTTCATTTTGAGATGCCTGTTTCAACGTTTATATGCCAAAGCTTTGCAGTGATTAATCCAAATAAGGACAGCAGTGGCTCAATAGCTTTACAATTGCGTACCGTTCCAAATTTGAAAATTGCAGTCACCTCTTACTAGCTGTTTAGAAACAAAATTTAAGCCATATAAATATGAATCTTTATATTAGTAATAATAATAAATAATGCACTTTTGTTATTGTCTACATAAAATAAATTTTTTCAGAGTAAAAGTGTGTTACTCTGACAATAAATTCAAAAATTCATATCATACTTGTGAGCAGAGGGACATAAGAAGATATTAATATTTTTGAAATATGCCAAAATTTTACAATAGCACATCTGGATTGAAAATTGAGAGTCCAGTTAAAAATATGCAACTTCTACTGATTTAAAATTAATCACTGATAAGAGCGAGGTTATTTAGAACATAAGAACGTGAACTTGCAGACATCAATGATTGCCTGCTGTCTCAGATCCGCTCCAACCTCCACTTCAATTTTGTTTTGGCCACATAGTTCAAAGAAAATCTCGATGTGCATAAAAAATTAGTAGACAATAACAATTTAAAAACCAGATCTCTCACTTCAATGTTCTTCTTTCCTTTCTGAAGTTTCAAGCCTTCTTCTATTATTATTTCCTTCCTATTCAGACAACTTCTTTAGCCTTTCTCTGAAAGAAGGTGTGCTGGCAACAAATTCTCTTAGCTTTCTTCCATCTGAGAATGTCTTTATTTTCCTTTCATTCCTAAAGAATAGTCTCACCAGACAGAATTTGCAATTGACAGTTCTTTTCTTCCAATGTTTGAAAAGTGTGGAGCTACTTCCTTCTGGCCTACCTGATTCCTGGTGAAAAATCCTCTGTTATTCCAACAGTTTTTAAAATGTAAATAATCTCTAGCTGTTTCAAGATTTATTTTTTCTTTTAGTTTTTGGAAGTTTAATTTATGACATTTCTTGGATTTCTTTGAGCTTATCCTACTTGGGGCTTTCTCAGCTTCTCGAAATCTGTAGGTTATGTATTTCACCCAATTTAGGGAGCTTTCTTTAAGCTATTATTTTGTTGAATACTCTTTCCATTCCACTCTCTCATAGCCTTACAAATTTAACTCTTTTGTCATTGATCCACAAGCTTCTGTTTATTTTCTTTTTGATCTATGTATGTTTTCCTGTTTTTGGGTAAATTCCATTGATCTGTCTTCAAGTTCAGATTCCACACTCCGTCATCTCTACTACTGAGCCCATCCAGTGAGTCTTTTATTTTTGTGATTGTATTTTACAGTTTGATAATTTCCATTTGGCTCTTTTCTTTATAATTTCTGTTTCTTTGTTGTGATTTTCCCTTTTATCATTTGTTTCAAGAAAATTAATAATTGCTTGCTAAAGCATTTTTGGATGGCTGCTTTAAAATTCTTGTCAGCTCATTCCAATATCTGGCTCATGTCAATGTTGGCATGTATTCTGTCTTTCTCATTCAAGTTGTGATTTTCCTGATTCCTACTATGCTGAGTGCTTTTGATGTTGCAACCTAGACACTCTGGATAGTATATTATAGGACTCTGCATCTATTTAATTTTTTTTTTTGGAGCAGGCAGTCCCCTTTTCGAGGTGTAGAGCAAGGGCCTGGTGGGTGTATATATGTCCAGCTGCCTACTGGGCTCCACCCGCCTGACTCACAGTGCCTCACTGCAGATGGATGGGGTGGAAATTTAGCTCCCTCCTTGGCCCCCCGGGAACCTCAGGTGAATGGGACACCATCTTGCACCAGCTAGTTGCCTCCAAGTTGGGGTGTAAGCTCAGCTCTCCACTGGGCCTCACTGCCACCAGGAAAAGAGGCAGTGGAAGGCTGACTCACACCACTTTGTTGCTGCAGAGTAGGGACAGAAGCTCAACTCCTTGCTGGTCCTTGTTGACACCAGAGAAAAGGAGGATAGTAGAATGCCAGTTAGCTCCTCCTACCGCCTCATTCTTCCTCATTGATGCCAGGTGGGGGTGAAGACTCAGCTTCCCTCTGTGCCTCACTTACATGGGGAGAAGGGGAGGAGAAATAGAGTCCTGACTCAACCCACCTTGCACTGCCTCATTCTATATTGTTGATGCCAGGTGGGTGTGGCTGGACCCTATTGAGACTGCCTCAGCAAGGGTCTCAGAGCACCATTTAGGTAGCTTTTGCTGTTATGTCTTCATGTTCCTTTTTCTTATTGTAGTGTCTAGTCTGTGTACTTGTCCAGTATATTTTTTATTTCAGATATTGTATTTTTCATCTCCATGGACTCCTTTTTGTATCTTCCACTTTTCTCCTCATTATGTTTATGTTTTCCTTTACCTTCTCAAGCACATCAAATATATTTACAGTAGTTGCTTTAGCATTCTTGTCTTCTATCATCTGTGTCATTGACCGATTTTTCATATTAGCTAATGCTTCTCCTGGTTATGGGTCAAATTCTCCTGCTTCTCCATATGTCTATACCTTTTTATTTAATGCTAGACATTATAATTTAATGCTGTTGAATACTGGATTTTAATTTATTTCTTTAACACATTAACTGCCAAGTGAGTTGTATTGAACTCATGCTAGTTTTGTACCCAGGGCCTCATGAAGCATATGAAGACTCAATTCTCCAAAACAAATTCAATAAGTGTGTTGTGAGTCACATACAACTCAAGTGGCGTGCAGTGTAAGAATTGATTCTAGTGCCACATGAGTTACATATAACTCACACACATCAAACAATCAAAAATAACAAATTTTTCATTAAATTAGAAAGGATCATTTTGTTTTTGAAATTTTTATTCTATTTTTGTAATAAAACATCGTGGCCCCAGGGAAAAAATTTTTTTTGAAGTGTGGCAGTTAATGTGATAAAGAGTGTTAGACGTTTTCTGGTGGTCTTTTAATTTACTCATAGATTAATTCAATCTTTTAGAGGCTTGTTTTTAAGCATTTTCAGGCCATGCCTAGAGTAGCTCTCATTCCAGGGCTAATTCAACCCCCACTTCTAAGATGTGGCATTTCTGAGATCCCTACTGTATGCCTTGGTATTCAACAAGGCCTCTTCACTCTGCCTAGAGACAAGTTGATTGCATGCCCTGTGTGAGCTCTTGGAATTGTTTGTATAGCTTCCTGAGAATCATTCTTTCCTCGGAAGTTATTCATGTTCAGCCTTATGGTGTTTCATCATATGCATGCATAGATTGGTATTCAGCCAAAAACTTAAGAGAAACCTTTTGCATATTTCTGGGACTTTTTTTCTGGATGGTTCCTCCTCTCCATAAATCTATCCCACAAATTCTAGCCAACTTGACATCCTCAAATTCCAAGTTCAGTCTTCTCAACTCAGTGAGATTTTCAGCCTCTCTTTGTGTTCCCTCTTCCTGCATTGCATACTAGAAACTGCCTTCAGGTGTTAATCTTGACCAATCTTAGGGCTCACCTCTTTTGTCCCATCTTTCACTAACCATGTTTCCTTTTCCTTCGTGGCTTGAATGTAATGTCTGAACACAGTTGTTTTACATATTTTGTCTTATTTTCTAGTTGTTCATATTAGAGGGGAGGGGAAAGTCCCATAGCAGTTAACTCTTTATGGATTGAAAAAAAAACTTTAATATATTGCTGGATAAATGATTGAATGAATGAATAACTATGGCTCAGTTATATAATTATCATTGAAGTAATCAATATGTCAAGAGAAATGCAAAACTTTGATTGGATAGGCCTAAGTCATGTGACCACTCCCAGAGCTGGGTTAGCTTCAACTCAACCTAAACTTTACCTGAAACACATTAGCTGAGAGTGAAAGAAAAGGTACTTCCCAGAAGAAATTTTTGATAAAATTACCAGGAAAAGGGTGGAGAAATATTGGGGAGCAAAAACAGCAAATATCTATTACAGATATCTAGTCTACTTCTCTGTCTGGTCATCCAGAATCTTCTTGGTTGCCTGAAGAGATGGGGAATTCACCACTTATATCAGCAATCCATTCCACCTATGATTAGTCTCAAACCCTAGAAAGGTTTCCCTTTTGTTGAACCAGAATCTGCCTCCTCCTCACAATTTTCTTCTGCTGCTTCTAATTTTTCCATCTACAGCCACACCAAGAAGTCTGACTCTTCTTTCCATAAAAGAGTTCTTTAAATATGTGGATCTTTTAGAATGGATGATGGCTACTAGGAATTAAATAAAATTAGGTCTACTAATACACTACGGTGAGCCTACAAATCAACTATTTGACAGAGTTATTTGGTTATTTCAATGCTAGATGGATATAACTGGTTGTTTTAACTAATTCATTAAAACAAGAACTTATTGGTTATGAACGTGGACTCTGGACGTGGTTTCAAATCCCAGTTCAGCCATATACAGGCTGTGTGGCATTGGAAAATGAGCTATGATTTTAGTTTCCTCATTTGTATAATGGGAATAATAATAGCTTCCTGTTTATAAAGATTAAATAAGATAATATTTATAAAGTGCATATTTTAAGGCCTATTAAACAGTAAACATTTATGAAATGGTAGTTGTTACAATGACAGTTGGTCTGGAAAATTAGCCAATTAATTAATTCAGCACAAGCCCTATGCTAGGAACTACAACAGGAGATGAATAAGATGTCTTGTTGCCCTCTAAGAAGATAATCAACATTAATATGATGTGTTAATATAATGTGAGAGTAACAATAAAAACAACATGCTAAGAAAGCACAGACAAGAGTATTTTTAGAGGAAGTGACATTGCATCTAGGCCCTGGAGAATCAGTAGTTTTCCAGGTGGCAAAGTGGGGGTGGCAGTGAAGAAATACTATAGGCAGAAGGAATTTTAAGAGCAAATTCAAAGAGCTGCTATAGCCATTTAAAAACATGGCCCCAAAATCCTTTGTCACACTCTCTGTCAAGAGGTAGAGTCTGTCATCTGCCCTGGAATCTGAGTTCTGTGGACTACTAGAGCAATGGAATACGGTGGAAGTGAAACTGAGCTGTTTCCAAGACCATGCCTTAAGAAGCCCAGTCCACTTTTTATCTCTTTGAATACTCACACTTGGAGCCCACTTGGCATGGTAAGAAGAAACCAAGCAACCACAGGGAGAAGCCATGTACAGCTGTTCCAACTGACAGCCCCAGCTAAACCCTCAGCCACCAGCCAGCACCAACCACCAGCCATGTGAATGCACCATCTTGGAAGCAGACCCTCCAGTCCCAGTTTAGCAGCCACGGCAGATAAGGCATGAAATAGAGATGAACCTTCCCTGCTGAGCCCTGCCAAAATTGCAGATTCGTGAACTAAATTAGCAACTGTTACTGTTTTGAGCCATTAAACTTTGTGATAATTTGTTATGAAGCAATAGTTGAGAAAGTTGGAAGAATATTTATGGACCGGTAGATACTCTGACGTTGGAAAGAACATAAAATGCAAAGCAGAGAGTGGTGGAGGAGGTCCTTGATGTATTCCATTTGGAGGAAGATGAGGACTTTATTTGAGTCAGAAGCATGGAGACCCAGAGCCACAAAGACCAAGATTAAATAGCAATTTCAGAGTCTCTACCTCAGTATTTCCCATGTGATAGTCAGAAGTAAATATTCTGTGGTAACATAAGTTCCATGGCCGCAAACAAAATAGATTAACATATTAAAGATTCTTTCCAAATATATTTCACCACTTACATATGCTTTTGTTTCTGTGGAAGCCTACTGACATACTGTAACAGTTCTGTGGGACCCACTTTGAGAAATTCTGTTCTGGTCCCTCTATCTAAGCAGGTTGAAGATTTCAGAAATCATCTCATCCATGCTACTTTGGAGAAGTCTTAATTGCCCAAAGGGGTTCATGTACAACCCACAAACATCTCTCCCTCCTGGCCTAACTGTTGTTGCCTTGGGAGAATGTGATTCAGAGACACTAGGCACAGTCATGCAGAAAGGCTCAGGGGAAAAGAGGGTTTGTGTTTTCCAAGAACCAAATCAACACCAGCAACACTTTGACTTCGAAGCTTCCACACCTTTCATGAAGACTTGTCAGGCACAATCTGTTTACTAGCTGGTGTGTCCCAGGCTAAAACAATCCCTATAAACACATGAGCTTCATCTATTTTCCTTATTTGGGCCAGGTTGGTTTTCTAAAATTTCTATATATCAGACCTCTACAATTTCTTACAGGTTCTGGACATACAAAACCATGACTTCAACCTCAGCAAAGGTCAGTCCTGGAGGGCATAATGTGATGTGGGGTGGAGGGGTGTCACATGAGGTTTCAATTCATTCAACAAACTGTCACCGAGCACTAGGCAGGGTACAGAGCACACAGCAGGAAACAATATAGACAAAATCCCCAACCTAATGAGACTTATAGTCTAGGGGTGAAGACAGGCAGAATCAAAGAAGAAATAAATACATATGGTAAGGACATGCCAAAGTGGAGAATATAGAGGAAATTATAGTCTATTTGAGACACAGTGGTCAAGGAAGACGAATCTGAGAAGGTGACAGTTGAAGATGAAAAGGAGAAAGAATATCCCCAGTAGCTCTAGCAACATCTATAGATTTACTGGGTCAGCTTTCATAAGGTCCTACCAAAGACCTACTTGGATTAATACTCTTGGTAGGGAACTAACAACCAATTTTGCCATGTTTCCAGTTCTTTTGTAGAGTGTTTTCATAGGTTGGATTCCCCAAAAGTAGACCCTGAAACAAAAAAATGCACTTGAAAGTGATTTATTAGGAAAAGATTCCAGGAAAAACCAACAGGAGGTTGGGGATGTGGGAAGGGAAGAGAAGGAAGCCAACCAAAGTATCAGGCAAAGTGTCACAGAGAGGAAGTTAGGCTCAGTCCCACAGAGGGGCTTTGGAGACAGCATGGCGCACACCCAAGTTGTTCCAATCAGAGGACAAGGGAGCTGTGTATGTACCCTTCTGCACCCTTCTGCATTGGTCAAAAGCTACCTCCAGGGTGAGATAAGTGCCCACACATTTCTGGGATTTGCAGGGCACAGGCCAAGCAGTCTCCAGCAGCCTGAAGGCAACTGCGTGACTGAGACACAGGAGCTGGCTGATGGGACTGAGATCACACCAGTCTTCAGTCACAAACATCTGCTAAGCGTGTATTTATCTATTTGTTTCAGCTAAGATTTTCAGTGTTTATTGCAGACATTACTGCCCGTTAAGAGGAGATCAATACCTGGTTGGACCTCCAGGAACTGAGTTCCTAACCTCAGTCAATACTGTCTCAGAATTACAGTCATTATGAAACCACCAAGCATTCTTAGCATAGGCTAGGAAATGATCACCAGAGTTGTAAACAGACCCATAGCAATATGATTTCTATACAGCAAAAGATTGTTTAACTGGGAGTCTACAATCAAGAAGAATCCAAATGAAATAACAAGTCTATACAAAATTTTTTAAACATCATCCAGCTTAAAAATCTTGCTACTGGGATAACTGAAAAACAATTTGCTACAGTGCCTGGCACTGTGTTTTGTAGGATGGGTATGTACCCACCAGCCAACTGGAGCAAATGGGGAGCCCTGGGAAGATGGAAACAGGCAACAGCCTCCTCTCTTGTAACAGTTTTCAGTGACAGTTCTCAGTCATTTTTCTGTTTATCTATTATGACTACTTAAATATCTACCATTTAAGCTGTTGGAGAGCTAAGATACCTAAGCTCCAGAAATATTATTAATCTAGAAATAAATCAGGTAAATTATTTTCTACCGAAGTTATTCCTGGTGGCAAATCTCAACTCAAATGTGGTTTTCACCAATCCCCCCAAAAATAGGGATTAAATTCATTTCTATGACAAAGTGCTCTAGAATTTCCAGGTGTACAAGGCCTCATTTGGGGATGTTAGGGGAGGGATTAGAGGACCAGAATAAACATGGAGCAAGACAACCTATCATGCCCAGCACTGAGTGAGACTGTGAGAACGAATGCAGAGAAAACCCAGGAAGAACTCTCCCCACCTTAGAGCTCAGCCTATGAAGAAGAAAGATGATTCAATAAGCAATAGCAATTAAACGCAGTGCATTTTGCCTGAAACAGAAGACTTTGGGAGCACATGGTAGAGCCATCTTTCCTCTTCTATAGGGATGGGTCAAGGGAAAAATTCCCAACATGAGTAAGAGTTGGCCAAGGGAGAAGTGTAGGATCAGCATTTTGAGCAGAGGGAACAGCAAAGTGAAGGCTGAATGTCAAGAAATCAAAATGGTGGACCTGGAGGAAGGCAATTAGAGGAACTAAAACAGTCAGCTATGGCTGGAGAAGGGAATGCCCACGGTGGTGAGAAGAGGGCAAACCAGGTGGGCAGAAGCCAGCTATGATGGTCCCTGGTGGAATTTGGATTATATCCTGAGGGTAAAAAAAACAGACATTGAAGGGTTCATTTTAGATGAATATTTTGGGAGGAAGCCTCCTTATCTTTCTATTTAAACAACCATAGATATAACATGGAGTAGAAAGGAAATTCACTTGCTTTTTTAAAGATTAAAACAGTTAGAAAATTTGAAACTTAATGTAGTCTGTCACCACCTCCACTCTTAAGGGCATTTTTCCAGGGATGGTTCAAAAGCACAGCCTGGACATCAATTAGTCATCCTAACGGGGAAAAATTGTCAGTAAATTAAGGAATTTGGAAATCCTAAAAGACAGAAGCTAGATGCCAAATGTTTCACTGAGACTTTATGCTTTGATCTCAGGTATTCGGCAGGGAGTCTGGCGTCCTGGGAGGAAAGTCCTGCCCTGTGAAATCCTTACACTTATTTGTGCAAGTCAAGCACACTTTTAATTACCAGTAACCACTAATGTGGATCCACTAATGATCAAGGCCCCAGAGTGTCTGAAAAAGAATTCTAACTACTTTGCATATTAAAAGTAAAAATGAGGGCTCATTTGTTTATTTGATAAGTATTTATTAAGCTCTTACCATGGGTCCTGGCACAGTTGTAGGCACTTAGAATACATCAGTGATTAAAGTAGACTAAATCCCTGCTAAGCATGAATATGTTAAGCTTATATTCATGAGGTTGGTATTTTTTTCTTCCCAGATGCTGAGACAAGAGCCAGAGAAGATGGCACATGTCTATACCCGCCCTTTCATATATTCAACTTTGGGATATTATTGTCTTGGATAAAATGGGTTTTAGACCCTGTTAAACTATGCAGAATCTCTAAAAACATGAACAAAGTGGATTTTATTCTCAGCATCATTTTTAGCCTTCTAATTGGTTTCTAAACTTACACTTCAGACATCATAAAGTGTGAACAAATCCAGTCACAGCATCTGAAAAGCAGTTAACAATATACAATCACAGTCTAACAAGAATATGCTATTACAGTCCTCTGAAACCTCCCCTACTCCCCAGCCCACACGATTCTCTCTGGCCTTGGACCACTGGCAGGAGTAGACTTCAGCCTGTATCTCACCCTGGGCTGTAGCCTGGCTCTTGTTATCTGTTGAATAATGTGGAAGTATTGAAATATTATTTCCTCAACTAGATTTTAAGATCCTTCAGCGAATGTACCTTTCCAAAGACTTCACTTTTGGCTTCCACACAGCCGAACAGAGGTGTAGCATTTTCCCCTCTGAATTTAGAAAACAGAAATCAGTTGAAAGAACTGAAATCAATATTGTTAATGATGATAATGATGATGATGATGGTAGTAATAGAAATGATCTTAATAGCACTTCACTTTTTACAGACCTTACAGATTACAATGGCTGCCATGTCTAGTTTTCTTTAATCCTCACTCCAATCCTGTGCAGTAAGCTCAGTGGGGACTTTTAGTAATTATTACCCAGCGATGGGTATAAGATGGTTTTGGTGTGGATTTGGTACAGGTTTATGGGATCAATGCCAGTTTTTCAAACAAGATATTGAGTTTAAGATCTCATGATTGTTTTGGTCTTTTTTGAAACAAAAAAGAAAAAAATAAATAAAATAGCACAACAGTAAAAATCCCATGATCTAAAGATAACCCACTGTTTGATGAATAGTCTTTGAGATACTTCTTCATAAATAGAGTTATAAATATGTGCATATATATTTAAAGGGAATGCATAGTATTTACTCTTTTGTATATTTACTCTATATTTACTGTCTTCATTTAATAATCTATAGTTGACATTTTCTATGAAAAAGATATAAATCTATACAATCTTTATTTGATGCATTATATTGGTGAACCATAATATATTGGACATTTATATTTTCAGGATTTTGCTGTTATATTATACGTAATGTTGCAACAAATATTGATGTACTTTTATTATTACATTTTTACAATTATCTATTTATTTAGGATAATTTCTTGGAAGTGAAATTTCTAGGTCAAAGAGCATGAATATATGTGTGTGTGTGCACATGTGTGTATGATCAGCTATAGTCGTTACATAGGAATAGAGCATCATATTTAAGACAGAAACATCAGACAAATATATACTCCTACTGGCAATTTATGAATATGCTCATCTCCTCACATTCAGGGCCAAACTGGATGCTAATAAAAACATATATTTGTATTTCTTTGGCTTCTCTTCTTCCTTCCTTCCTGAATAATTTAAACAGAAATCCATTTGGCAAGCCTGAATGTGGAAGGTGGCCCAGTGGGGATCAGAACCCCAGTGAGACAGGCAGACAAGTGGATGTCGGCCCAGCAAGGCTGGGAGAGTGGGGAGTTGTTGGGGAAGGGGGGCAGTGAACAAATAAGTAAATATTTGAGGACAATAGGAGCCAGGCTTCTCACTCTCCCAGAAAGGAGTTACAAATATAGGAAAAGGGAACACGAAAATGAACCATGTAGTATTGAATTAGAGACAGAGATCCTGGAAGCCATGACACCCAAGTAAAGATGAGCATACCTAGTGCCCAGATCTTGGTTTCTAAATAACATTCTCCATTAAATATAACCTTAGAGAAATGGCTAATTCCAGGGCTGGGCCAGGGAAAGTGGAAGACGCATCTGGAGTCTCTTGTCGTGCTAGAAAATGCCAAAAACGCTCAGAGAATAATGGGGACATGTCAAAAGAACACAGGATCCAGCTTGAAGGGGCTCCCACTGGCCAAATCTAAGATAATTTGAGTATGAAAATAAGTAAGGATAATAATGGATGATATACCACCAAATAAATTAAGAATCCATACCCCAACATTAATAAAAAATACATAAATGAATAAATGGGAAAGTAGAAACCTCTTCCTTTCCATAGAATGACAACTAATAAACACAGAAAAAAATCTTAGAATTAGAAAATCACTATTTGACAACTGTCATAGTAAAAATTATTTCAGGCAAAAACCGTCAATGAGTGCTAATAGTAGGAGAGGGTAAATTGAACAAGAAAGAAGATATTTAAATAGTCTCAAAGTATCTCCCCCCAAAAAATACTTATTAATTACCAAGGGAGAAAATAACTTTACAATGGAGAAGGCTGGCACCTTGATCAAGAGATCAGAGTGAACGACATCAGGAATGATCCAAAGCAGCAGCTCAGGCCGCTGCATCTCAATGAGATGCTACGAGAGGATCCCAGCATGACTTCTGTGAAATTCCTGCCAAAAAGGCATAACCTGAATCTAATCATCAGGAAACACTAGGCAAACTCAAATTGACAGACATTATACAAAATAAATGGCCTGTAATGTTTTCAAAATGTTTTTTAAAAAAATGTTATCATCCAGGAAGAGTCAATGAATCACAAGAAAACATTAGATGTTGTCAGTTTGTAAGCATTTTTCACTGTCAAAATTTTACAGTGGACCTTGAACTTGGCCAGCATCTGCTCCCATTACTAATAAGGTTTATTACTTATTGGAATAATTGCTGCTAACATTGAAATAAAGGAAGGTCATATTTAAAGAAGAAAACAAATATTGCAGTAATGAATGTCAAGGCAGACCTGAGGAACCGTTCCACCTTGAAGGAGACTGAAGAGACAGGACGCCTAAGGGTCATTGTGATACTGAACTGGGTTCTTTTGCTACACAGGACGCTATGGGGACATTTGGTAAAAGTTGGATGAGTTCCTAGGAGGAGAGGATATGAGAGTTCTTCATATTGTTCTTGCTACTTATCTGCAAGTTTGAAATTATTAATATTTCAAATAAAAATGAATAATATATAAATTAACCATTCCTTTGAAAAGCATTGAAGTCATACACTTTGCGGAAGACATGACCTTTTGTAGATGACTTCTTAAGTCTTTCCTACTATACTCGTCCAAGCCAAAGTCTTCTCTTGCTGTTTTCCTGAAGTTCTCTCTCAATATACCCCCCTTTTAGTATTTCTTCTACCTTACATGGTCCCTTTCAAAAGTGCCCATAAATGCCTTTCACCTTGGCCTTGACCTGCCTGACAATCTCATGATAGCTGATTCCATCTCTAGCTAGTGTAGGCCACACTAGTTCCCACCAAAGAATCTTGCCTGCCTTTTCATTTTAACCAGGACCAGACACTTGCCATCCAGCTCTTCCTATTGCTATTTAGAGAAATTAGGCTGGAACAAAGGCCACTCCCAGGGAACATGGACACATTTAAATCATTGTCCTGTGGAGACAATCTGCCCATCGCTGGGGCAGGGATTGTCACATTTGATCTTCATAAGCCTATGACAGAAATACATCATCATTTCCTCTTAATAGATAGAGGAAATTTGTCTTAGAGAAGTTTAAAATATCTTTCAGCTTATGGAGCAGGTGGGGTGGGAATCAGATGAACCTAATAAAATCAGCATATTTATTTCCTCAACATGGTCAATTAGATTGCCTTATATTTTAAATCAGGCTCAGTAAATACACCAAGAAACAACTGCTATCTCCATAAAAGTTGGTGCCTTTATTTAAGCCAGCTGGTGCAGACTAATCATGGTCCCATGGTTGATTATAATAGCTACCTTTGCTTGAGTACCTACTGTGTGTCGAGCACTATACTAGGAGTGTTTGTAAATATTACCTCATTTATAAAATGCTGTTTTAAGCATCTATTGATATGATAAATTCTTTTCCTCTGTAATTTTTTGTTGTAAGGGATTATTTGCTCTTTCCCGATATTGAACTACCCTCGTGTTCCTGCCATAAACACTGTTTTTCATGGTGTATTCTTCTTTTGATACGTGCTGGATTCTGTTCCTTAACAATTTATTTAGAATTCTTTTCTCTACATTCATTACTGAAATTTCTTTTTTGTATATCATTCTATTGATGTAATGTTGGCTTTTGTATGAACTAATTTAATCCTCACCACAATCCTAAAAGGTACATGCTCATATATCACAGATAAAGAAACTAAACTTAGAGAAATGAAGTAACTTATCCAAGGTCCACACAGCCAGCGCAGGATTTGAACCCAAGCATGTCTTCTTGCACTTTGGACAGGCTTTGGTTTCCATCCAGCCTTCACTTTCCAGACATGGAAAGAACCACACACCCAGAGACAGCGCAATGTACTGATCTGGTATTTCAGAGACCCAGTGTCAACACGGCTCTGCCTTTCAGCTCAGAGAAGTGGGCAGGGCACCTCCCTCACTGGACCTTGGTTTTCTCCACTGTAAATTGAAATAGTTGGTCTAGGCAATCACTAAGATTCTTGCTACCTCTGTATGTCTTCTTTTAGACTTGTCTTTGTTAGTGAGTGTTAGCCAGTGTCCCCTGAGTTTCCACTGTAAGAATGGAAGTATAGCATGCCATAATGTTGTGTGTTGGTATATATGTGTATGGGGAGACAAGAGAGGCAGGGAGAAGAAGAAAGCAGAGGAGAGGTTTATAAAGGAAGATAACTTATCTAAAGGTCTTAATTACTTTTTACAAAAATCTTCCATGTGTCCATTCTATTCCTAGCCTCTTCTATGCCTGGAGCTCACCCCTGCAACATATTTTCAAACACATATAGAAGTCCAGTCTCGGGCAGAAGTTTCTGTTGCTGATGATTGATTATTGAGCTGCTATCCTCTGCTTGCTGGAACCCACTAGTGCTTAGAGGACGCAACAAAAAAGCACCACCTATGAACCAGGAAGAGGTACTTGATTTCATTCTGCCCAGCTACCTAACCTCACTTCAAGATGTCTAGGTCACAGTCTCCTATAACACCTTAGAACGTGCTCCTCTGGCTTTGCACAGAGTATTTGCTCTGGGACCTGGCCTAATATTTGTCCTCAGCTTCTAAATGCCATCACTGTAAGAAAGTGACTCTCTTGCATTTTGGCCTTAACCAGTGGGAGAGACCTCTGTACCTAAGGAGGTGATCAGACACCAACATCCTCTCCACGTTCTTTGCTGTCTGCCATGGTCTGAATGTTTGTGTCCCCCCAAAATCCGTATGTTGAAACCTAATTCCCAATGCAATAATATTAAGGATGGGGCCTTTAGGAGGTGATTAGGTTAGGAGGGCAGAGTGCTTGTGGATGGGATTAGTGCCCTGGTAGAAGAGATACCAGAGAGCTACCTTGCCCCTTCCAACATGTGAGGACACAACACCCTTTCCAACATGTGAGGACACAAGAAGGCATCATCTACAAACCAGGAAGAAAGCCCTCATCAGACACTGAACCCACTGGCACCTTGATCTTGGAATTCCAGCCTACAGAATTGTAAGCCTCTAGAAACAGCTCTTGTAAGCTATCTATGGTGTTTTTTGTTATAGCAGCCTGAACAGCCTAAGACACTGTCCTTTAACTATCTCTACACCATGATATTAGAGTCAAAGAACAAATGACCATTGTTGGCTTAGGCTATCTTTTCCCTAGAATCTTAAGGGCAAAAATAACATAAAGCAGCACTAGTGAGTAATTGGCAGGTCAAGGTACTGATCCTCTTGGCTCTCAGGCAGCAGGAAGGGGCCTGGAGCTGCTGGAACTCCGGAGTTACTCCCTTCCTTCCAGAGTCAGCTTAGTCAGTTTATCCCAGGACTCTGTGTTGCATGAGGCTTGGAAAATGTTAGGAAGCCCTGACTTAAGGACGGGCTTAAGAGAAGCCAAGCAGTCAAGCATCTCAATATCTCTACATCTCAGTAGGCCTGGTTCTTTTATAAAGTAGATGTCTGATTGTTTTGATTTGACTTTTATTGCTGTTGCTGTTTACCTTTCCAAGTTCTTTCTCTGGTTTTCTGGTCATGATGCCAATTTCTCTGAGGAAATGTCCCCGCCTCACTCCATGTGTTCTGAAGGAGCTCTCAACCACGGCATTCCCTCTTCAGGCCACTGGGGTGGGCGTCTGCCTTGGGTCTGGCTAGTCTCAGTATTTCACACATTTGGCAGCAGTGATTGGTCTGAGAGGTCACATGACTCAAGCAAGACTGGATTTCTTCCCTGGGGTTTTTACTGACCTCTAGGAAAATGATGCTTTCTCTCTCAAATGAGGTTTGGGGTCAGTATGTTGTTAGACTGGAAGGGCAGGAGCCGTTTTCCCCGCTGCATGGAGGGACCCGAGCTGCAGAGGAGAGAGTGAGGCACCTGCACCGAGAAGAGCAGAGCTGAGAGGGAAAGAGGGGGAGAGAGGCGGGACAGAAGGAGTCCTGAAGAGAGTTTGACTCTTGCCTGATGTCAGATCTACCCAGATCCTCACTGTTAGCAGAATTTCTTTTCTCCAGTTCTCATGGTTTCATGTCTCATGAGAAAAATGCCACCGTGGAATCACGTCCAGCTTCCCTCTCCACCCCTTGCTCTCCGCTCCCCAACATTCGGTTGGTGAGGTGGGAAGGGACCGATAACCATTATCACAAGTCTCTCTGATAGGCAGGATTACAGTGCCAACAATTACTATTTCCATGTGGTCTCCCCATCTCTGAAACTTCCTGCCCATGAAGCAGAGGTGGTCTTTTCTTAGTCTTGCCTCCCTGACTGTATAAAATACTTTCTTGTCTGTCTTTCCTGCAAGACCAGAGACCCTACCCAATTTATCTGTGTAATCCTAGCATTTGCCACAATGGTACTTATACCGTAGGTGCTCAATAAATAATTGAGCCTAGTGAATAAAAGAATGCATGAATTGCCTCGGGTGCCCTCCAAAACTGCATGCGCTCGGGAGAACATGAATATTTTTGTGGTGAATCTGCCTACACCGTGCCCTTCAGGGACTCGTCTGAAGGGCAATTTGCTATATCTGGAAAACAGTCAAGAACCAAGAAGTAAGGTTTCACGGCAGTACAGAACTTTAACCAGAGTTTCAATACTATTTAGCAAATAATGGGTTTGCATGCCTCCTTTGTTTGGATGCTGAGCCAGAAATACCCTAGGCTCCCAAGCACCTAGGAGAATTTAATTTTTTTCCCTGAGGTGAATGTCACCTTGAAATGGATTTGCTTATTCTGATTAGCTACCGCTTTTTGAGTGTGTTCTGCCCTTCCTTTGATGTATGCGTTGAAGTTGTCATCTACCAATATATGCATTGGTGGTTAATTCACAGTGCATTAGGAGCTTTTGACTTGTTCACACTTGGTCAAATTTTTGGCTATTTTGTTATTCGGAATATAACATTTTCGATCAACCACTAATTTATTATTGTTTTTTAAATAGCATATATTTAGTTTGCCTGATTAGCATTTCTGAAAGTCTCCTCAACAATCTATCTTGTCTTTTCAGTGGATGCAGACAGTCTCAGAAGTGCCTGGGTGGGACAGAATGTTGTTTGCAATGCAAAATGAGGGAACAAAGACCCCGCATCTCACTGAGTAATGAACCATGAGCAGCACGGCATCCAATCTTGGCAACAGTGCAGTAATATATGGGTTACAGACTCCCAAAGAGCCCTTCATTTCACCTGCAAGATGGAAAAAACTCAAGCAAAGGAAAAAGACTTTTGCATTTAGTGATAGTGTAGCCCACTGCTGTGTTAGCATCAAATACCAATTACTCTGCCAAGGAGCAAGTCAGAAATTGCTGTGTGCTGTAGTAGGAAGATCAGGAGTCTAGGGGCCCAGTGACTTGGGTTCTGGTATGCTCTGCTATTAGTCCACAGTGAGATGTTTCTGAAATCACATAATCTTTTCTGGTCCTCAATGTTAAATGTTGAGAGGTTGGGAGGAGGAAGGATTGTACCAAACAATCTCTAAAGTCTCTTCTATGAGAGCCCATGATCACATGGATTAATATATTCTAAGTCTTTGGCTTTCCTGGGACCTTAAAGATGCAGAGAAGTCCTTCTTCATTTCCCTAGTCGAACCACTCACCCCTTCCCCACAATGGTTATTCTACATGCCCTGCATGCTTCCCAAGCTGCCTATGCTCCATCCTCTTAGCCATCGCCTTAGCAGATGGTCTTGCAGCCACAGCACAGAGGAGCTGGCAGCCATCAGGTAGGAATTCCCCATCTCAACGCCACCTCTACACAACCATCTGCATCCATCCTGTGCTTGCCACCTTCCCTCCTGGCCCAGCAGAGGCTTGGCACAAGCCTCCCTCTGGTGTAAGAAAAATCCTAGCATGGATCCAGCGTTCCAGCTCCACAGGTACCTTGGAATGTTGGTGATGATCTTTGTCTCTCTCTCTCCCTCTCTCTCTCTCTCTCTCTTTCTCTCTCTCACATAACAGATCATCATTGTTTCCTTGTTTATTTCTTTCACCAGAATTTGATTGCCTTGAAGGCAGTGAATATTTCTACTCTACATCTCTGTATTCCTTGCACAGTGCCTAGCCTATAGTAGGCTCTCAATATACACTTTAAATGAATAAGTGACAGATTATAAAGGATAGACTTGACTTTATTCCTAACCATTTTAAAATTCTTGTACATGGTCTTACCAATAAGATTACCTCAATTTAATAATAGTTAACACTGAGTCAGTGAATAACATGTGCCAGGCACTGTTCTAAGTGCTTTCCATGTATTAATTTATTTCATTTGCATATCAATTTGGAGATAAGCATTGTTATTACCCCCCATTTACAACTGCAGAAACTGAGGCACAGAGAGGTTAAGGGAACAGCCCAAGTGACTCAGGTAGTAAGTGGCAGAACTCAGCTTTGCAAAAATCCTGTCCTACCCCAAAGTCCTTTCTACTCTTCAAAAAACTTATTTGGGAGTGTTTCTTCCCACGTCATCTTTACCAAAAAATTGGGAGGTTGAGAGACCAGGTTAGAAAGACTTGGTGTATTAATTGTTAAGTCAGACACAAAAATCATATTATAGCTTCATGGGGCCTCAGTTTCCACAGTATAATGTTTCCTTCGGTCCCTTCACAGAAGAAGTAGTGGATCTAATTAATACATTTAGGAGCAAAAAGCACTGAGCAGGACAGGTGAGTATTTTTTATTCTCTCCTTTCTTGCACTCCCAATTACCTGCTTTTTATTCTTCTCCCAGCCCCCCTGCCTTAAGATAAGCATTCAGGGCAGTCTGTACCCCAGGGGTCAGGAAGGAAAGAGGCCTGCAATTGTCCACCTGCTCCATCTATGGCCTGGTAGTAACTTCAGTTCAAGGGGAAGAAGCTTCAGACCATTTGAGCCTTGGGTCCAAGCCCCGTTCCCTAATACAGCATTACCAGTGCTGAAGTCAGTTGTTTTGATCCTTGTACGACTCTAGTGTCCGTATCTCAATTGCATGGGAAACCAGAGCAGATGAAGTGTGATGGATAGCCCCTTAAACCCCATCAGAATTCAAGTGGAATATATTGCATCTATTCCATAATTCATGTATTTATAAGCCAAATGCCATCTATTGTTGACTCTCACCCTTTCCTAACACAAAGAAGCCTTTTTCATATCAAAAATTATCACAAACACCCACAAGAGAATAATTGTACTTTTGAATGTATTAGTAATTCAAATAAGAAATTCAGAAATGTTTTGGATGCATTTGCATTTGATTATGTGCAATAGTATCTATATTCATTTGAAAGATGCTTATATGAACTCGGTGCATAATAAGCACTTAATGAAGACTTGGTTATTTAACAAATAAATGAACATACACATGATGCTTTATTTATTAGGTCTGACGCTGAGGTTTGTTGTACAATGAACCTGCAGCTACCTTGCAATAACACAGAGGCTCACCCCACCATAACCCCTGCAAGGAACCTGTATTTTATACATGATATAAAATGTACATGATCTTAGACCCTTGAATGTCAGCATATAGATGAGCATGTGTACATGCTGTGGTTTGAAATGAGCCTGACTTTGTCTATTCTTCATGGCCATGTATTGATAGTCAGTGTTCTCCAGAAAACCTGTAGGATACATACATGCATGTGTTTGTGTATTTGTGTGTGTGGGAGAGAGAGAGAGATTAATTTTTTAAAATTTTCTAAAGTGTTTGTAGGGCTGGCAAGTCCAAAATTATAGGGCAGGCTGTAAATTCAGTCAGGAAACTCAATCTTGAGACAGTATTTCTTCTTCTCTGGGAAACCCATTTTTGCTCTGAAGGCCTTCAGCTAACTGAATGAGGCCCACTCATATTATGGAGGGTAATCTCTTTTACTCAAAGTCAACTGATTGTAGGTGTTAACCACATCTGCAAAATACCTTCACAATACCTAGATTACTATCTGATTAAGTAACTGGGTCCTATGTCCTGGCCAAGGTGACACATAAAATTAACCACCAGAGACATTTTTTTCCATTACTTTATACATAGCACATATACTTAATCCATAATGTGTGTCCAACTGTAAAATATATAAAGATAGAAAGATTATTTAAACCCTGTATCTGTTTTTCTTCCTTTACTCTATTAGTGTTTCCCAGCTGGGGACCATGAAGGAAGTAATAAGCTACTTGGGCTACTTATAATATTTTTTAAAGATTGACAAGGATATCCTACATTTTCTGATTCAAATAGCCTTTTTTACTTTTTTTGAAATTACATCTTCTCCACTTAGCAAAGTAATTATTTCATAAAGTATAATTTAATAAATACACTATATGGGAAGACTATTTGAAACACACAGTTCACTGTGGGAAAATATTTATAGGTGTCTTTCGTGGGGAAAATATTGGCATTAAACCAACACATAATGAAGTCAAAAAGCTTTCTGCTTTGGGTAGTACCGTCTCAAAGCCTTGGATGAAACTCAAAATTCAAACTCATTAAGCAGTTCCATGCTCGGCATCTGTTGGTCCAGTCTGCAAGAGGGAAGCCATAGTTTTCTCAAAACAACGTGTGAACAGGACAGCTTTCACAGCGCAAGCATCCAAGCATGGTGGGGCTTGCTGCTTCCTTCCCTTTGACTTGCTCTGCCTCCCGCCTTCCTGATCTGTGGATTCCCCACTTCTCAGACCTAGCGTCCACTCTAACCTCACCCCGCAACCCCAACCCCAAGGGACTGACTTCTCCTCTCTACTCAGTGCCACCTCTTCAGACCACTGTATTATCTTTAAGGCACAATGGCCACCCACTTTCTCCATCAGACCTTCCCGACCCCATCTCTGACCCCAGGAAAACTGCTTCCATCTTCCTCTCCCAGATCAGCATTACCAGCTGGGCACCAGGCACTTCTTGAAACATGTTGTTATATGTTAATTTCTGCTGCGCCTCACTCAGGTGCATGGAGCTGTCTGAGCAAGAAGCACCTGTCCTGTATTACACGTCAGCGTGGGTGAGTTGGGGGTCTGCCTCATAGCTCTTGACTTGGGGCTCGTGTTTGACATCTCTTTCTCAGAGTTGATATTTTGTATCTTTTCCGTGCCCTCATAACATGTGTGGTGTCCTGTCCTCACCAGCGGCCACATCCACCTCTCACTGTGCCAGTTTCATGTAGCTCTTGGGCACGTCCATTCTCAGAACTCCTGAAAGTGAATTCCAAGGATGCTGCACAGTCAATATTCAAGTCAAACCATCTCAAACTCTAAAATTTAATAAAAATCTATCCACTCATTTGTGAGTAATGTGATAATAGGCAGAAAATTAGTGTGTGTATCATTTCATATAAACATATGTATATATGTCATATTTATGTATATATCATGTTCAAGCAGATATGTATAAAATAGTAACTAATTTGGGACACTTATTTTCTGCCAGACACCAAGATATAAACTCTATATGCTTTATCTTCACCTGATTAAATCTTTATAATAACTCAATATGGCAGTTATTATTATTTTCTTCCATTTTACAGAGGAGGCATTGGCGCCCAGAGAGTTTAGAGACCTTCTACACATGTGCTTTTGAGGCCTGTGCCCAGATGACCTTCTGTGCACTCTTATGGAGAACACTGGTCTTTGCTTTGCCTTTAGACCAAACTCACCTCAGCACTGTGCAACTAGAGAGGCAGGTGATGGATAAGGTCACAGATTCTGATGGCACACTGCCTGGGTTTGGATCCAACCCCACCACTGACTAGCTAAATGAATTTCCAAGGTTCCCTTGGTCTCTATTTCCCCATCTGAAAAGTGCATATAAGAAGAGAACCTGCCTCTGGGAGTGGTTGTGAAACACAGTGGGTGCCGGGTTGCTTGCACTGCATTACACCTGCCTGATTATACTGCCTCTAGACACAGCCCCAGGCCAATAAAGCCTCCAACCAAAAGGATCAGAAGACTTCAACACCTGTTTTAGATGGCAGACTTTGGGGACTAGGTGGGGAAATGTTGATTAATTATTGAGTTGGGTGAAGACAGAGAGCGGCCAGGGCATTTGTTCTGCTCATGGGGCATGAAAGAGCCTGATATAAGGGGGTGTTGAGAACAGTGAAAATCTAGTCTACTGAATAAATGGTGGGCAGGCAAGCAGTTGGCAGGAGGGAAGGAATGGAGAAGGGAGATGCTATCCATGATGAACCAACAGGAGACAGCATAGAGTAGTGGACAGCAGTGCCAATGCTCATAATCCTGGCTCAATCACATCTGAATGGCATGTGTTTGGCAAATTGTATAAGGTCTTTTTGATTCATTTTGCCCATCTGTGAAATGGGAAAGATAATATTACTGACCACCAACCATTACCATGAGAATTAAGTAAGACAATACAAAAATACTTAGATGAGTGCCCAGCTCGACAGCTATTACTATTGTATATTATATTAGTATCCTATTGCTGCCGTGACAAATTATCACAAACATAGTGGCTTAAAACAATATGAATTCATTCTCTCACAGTTCTGGAGGTCAGAAGTCTAAAATCAGTGTCACTGGGCTAAAGGCAAAGTATTGGAAGGGCTGATATCTTCTGGAGGCTCTAAGGGGTTTCCTTGCCTTTTCCAGCTTCTAGTGGCCGTCTGTATTTCTTGGTTTGTGTCCCCTTCCTCCACCTTCAAAATGCATCACTCCAATCTCTGTTTCCACCATCACATCACCGTCTCCTGCTCTGTTAATTCTCCCTCTGCACCCCTCTTTAAAGGACACTGTGATTACTTTCAGGGCCCCCCAGATAATCCAGGATGATCTCCCCATTTCAAGATCTTTACCCTAATTATATCTGCAAAGTCCATTTGCTATCTATATAAGTGACATTCCCAGCTTCTGGGATTAGAACATGAACATTTGGAGGGGCCACTATTCAGCCAACCATGTAAATTAATACTAGTGTCACAGCGGATGGGCGGATAACAGTGATGGGGAATCTGAGGTACATGATAGTCAGAAGAGAGGTTGGTATGCATTGAGGGTACTAGTTATGTTCATGATGCTAGGTCATGGTGAGGAATAAATGAGATACCTGCCTGACACAGAGAGTCCATTCTCAAAACCTGTTAGTTGTTAGTATTATCATGGTGGTTCCTTAGTTCTCAAAATCCCACTCTGAGTAGTGTGCTAGTTGTCTTCCTAACATTATTCCATTTCTTACCTCTCTCTCACTACACAGAAGGTGATTTGAGTAGCACTATACCCAGCTTCAGGATAAACTGAAAATGGTCTAAATGCCATAGTGATTGCTCCAGCACTGGATGTGTTAGCTAACATGGTCTAATCCAAGTTTATTTTGGTTATGAGAAAGCTGCTGTATGTAGGTATCTTGATACATGAAGGAAGCCAGCCTAAGGATGAAGCCAACACATGAGATAGGATAGAACTGAAATTATACAGGGAAGTGGAGCCAGGTCCCTGATCAAGCTATGCCTGAAGTTCTACCTCTGGACTTCTCATTCATCTAATGCGATGTTTTCTTTACTATTAAACCATTCGGAATTGGATTTTCCCTTCCCTGTCACCCAAGTCATCTTGAAATAAGCAGAAATTACCAACCTCAGTTTGTAGATGAGGAAACAGAGGCTCAGAGAGACAGTTGAATTGTCAATCTTGGAGAGCTAGTATAGGACACTATGGAGGACTCAACCCAGGCCTGAGTGACCTCATAACCAGTACCGTTTCCCCCACCAGGTACTGTGCGGTGGAAGCTGCTTAATCCTCTTCCTCCCCTGGTTCCAACGGTACTGGGAGCTATCTGATGATCACCAATGGAAAGTCAGATGGTCCTGCCTGTGGAGGGAGCCATGCGGAGGCTGAAAACCCTGTAGCACCAAATGGGGATCACATCTGCAACGCCGCAAACCAGCACATGGACACAGGAGGAGTGAATGACCCCAGAGGCTGTGCCATGGGGTGTGTATCTGACATCCTCCTCCAGAGACAACTTCTTGAGAAATATTGCTTCTGGGCTCCTTGCGAAAGCATCTCAGCTGCATTTTAATTCTCTTCAGACAAGATGTTATAATAAAAGCTCAAGGGAAGTGGAAGTAAATTGGCTAGTTTTGAGTGATCTAGTAATTGCCATGAATTGCTTTAAGCGACTGCTTAGGTTATGTCATTTAATCACCATAACTCTGTGGGTAATATAATTAAGCTCGCTGGGCTGATGGGGAAACTGAGGCCCTGTAGGGTTAGGTCCCTTGCCCGGCTGGTAAGTGGACAAGACAGGGTTCAAAGCCAAGCCTGGACTGCTGAACACCGTATCCTGTTTCCATGACATCACACAGACTCCTCTAAAAATATTGCTGTGACCATTGCTTCTGGGACATTGCCTAATGCAATGACCTCAACACCATCGGGCAGGACAGCCTAGCCCAGGACATAATGAGACAGAAAATGCCAAAGACACAATGGAGGGGAATGAGCAGGCAGCCTATGGAATGCTCAGGTGTATTTACAGGGCAATCACAAAAGCCTTCTGGGTACAAAGGTAATCTGGGGACATCCTGGAGACAGAGCTCAAGTGAACACCCCAAGGACAGCCATGATCTCAGATTCAGTAATTACCATGTTCCCAAAAGAGATTCAGACGACAGTCACAAAAGGACCAATGATTCATGCCTGAAAAGGCATAGGTACGTTTTTGTCAGGCCCCATAGAGGCAGCCAGGCTTTGGTGTTGGGGTAGGAGCCATCGCTGGGAGAAGGGTGGGAAAGGCACTTGGACATTGAGTCCCATCTATGCCTCTGCAATGAGCTAGCAGCCTACGTTTGAAAACCGTTCTGTAAATCAGCTACAGAGTCACCTTCCACCCACTGGCCCAAGTGAATTATGATTTATGAACTGAAAGGAATGCTTGGTCATCTCATTGCTTGCCTGCCTCCTGGGATGGAGAATGGGCTGGCTTGTTTTTGCATGTAATTTTCAAAGGTGCTATTAGTTTTAAATTTAACCAGGAAGGGCTGTTGTTGGGAAAGAATAATGTCAACAACCCAAGGGCCTCAGGAGATGTTTCAGCACTTGACTGCCAGTGAATATCCAAGTTTCTTTTCAGGGTTAAAAGAAAAACTCTGTGTTTGAAGATGCAGACAGAGCCAGGCCAGAGGAGGAGCAGGGGAGGAAAAGTTTCCAGGGCCTCTGAAATGGAGAAGGGCACAGCACTACTGGGGTGGTAGCAGTGAAGAAGAAGGCGGCAGGGAATAGTAAGTAGAGACCAAGCTGGGGCTAGAAAATATCTGAGGCTTATCATATATAAACATAAACAAGTGTTGGAATTTCAGGAATGGGTTTTCTTTAGTTTGGTTTAATATCCTTATTTTCCAGAGAGACAGGCAATGTGGGTCAACTGCTGGTTTCTCTGATTATATTGTCCGGCCTTTTGCCCTCATCATTTTTATACCCATCAATGAGGCCCTGGGTCGGTCCAGCAGGACTGACCTTCTCGGTGGCCAAGGATCTAAGACTCTAAGAGGTAGATTAAAACTAGCCACTGAAATATCTATGGGGAGTTTATAAGTGGTGGAAACTCTTGCTTGCTGGTAGTTCTGATTATACAGTTTGTGGCATTTATTTATCCATGCATTCATTTGACAAAAATTTCCTGAGAACCTACTTTGGGCCAGGCACTGTACTGGGGGCTGGAATGTACTTTGTAATGTATTTTCTTCATGGGTAGGTGATATGGGGATGTGGGCATGTTGGTGGTAATGGTGACAGTATGGTGGTGGTGGTGGTTATATGGCAGTGGTGACATGACAGGGGTGGAGGTGACAGTGAAGGTGATAGAATTGCTGACAGTGGCGGAAGAAGCAGAGGTGTGTGTCCATGGTAGTGCTGGTGGTGGTAGGAAGTTGGGGGGAGTGACAGGGATGGCAGTGCTGGCAACGTTGACAGTGGTTGTGGTGACAGTGGTGACAGTAGTGTTGGTAGTGGTGATGGTGGTGACATGGCGATGGTGGCGTAGTCATGAAGGTGGTAGAGGTGACAGTGAAGGTGTTGGAGTAGTGGGCAATGGTAGCAGATGCAGAGGCAGTATGTCCCCAGCAGTGATGGCAGAGGTGGGGTGGTAGGAGGCTGAGGGCACCGAGAGAGCGGCGGTGTTGGTGACGTTGACGGTGACTGTGACGACGGGTGGTGGTGGGCTGTCGTTGGGTATGGACGTGGCACAGCAGCAGTGGCGGCAACATGCTGACGGTGACATGTGAAATGCAACAGGGCTAAATCTCTATCGTTCTGTCTGACCCCTTATTCTATACCAAGATCTCCTAATCACTTTGTCTGACAACTCAGTGTTTAAATCATGTGTAAGTGTGTAACATGTGCCTGAAATTTTCAATCTGATTATCTCACAACAGCACTGTGAAGAAGACAGGATTATCTTCATTTTATAGATGAGGAAACCAAGGCACTGAAAGGCTAAGAGAATTTCCTAAGCTCTCAGAGTAAGTGTCAGAGACAAGACTGTGATTGTATTTCTCCGATTCTGGGTCCAGGATCATCCTTGCCTCCTCCAGCTGCTCATTTATCCCCAGTCCCCAGAAGGGCACTGCTGAGTCCTTTAGAAAGTAATTTAAATTCCTTTCAACTATTTTGGGGTACATATCATAAATTGGTCCACTGATCTTTTTCTTGGTTGTACATGGATATTCTTCTTAGCTATTATTCCATTGGCTCTTAGGATAGTGTAAAAATACAAATAACTGGCACCAAAATGATGCCAGCTTAATAGATATGGATTATGTGATAATTCTGTGTCTCATACTAGTTTTAGACAATAGGTGTAATTTCCAAATTTTAATGTGCATAAAAATTTTCTAGAGAAAATGCAGATTCCAAGGCCATACCTACTTGTGATTCAAGTTCAGTACATTTGGGGTGATGGCCAAAATTTTGCATGTTTTTTTAATTATTGTGGTTAATAACACTTACCATGAGATCTATCCTCTTAACAAACTTTTAAATGTGCATTTTTTTTGACTATAGGTAGATAAGAAAATGTGGTATACATAAAATGGAATATTATTTAGCCTTTAAAAAAGGAAATTCTTCAATATTCAACAACATGAATGAACCTTGAAGACATTATGCTAAGTGAAATAAGCCAGCCACAGTAGGACAAATACTGCATGATTCCACTTATATGAAGCACCTAAGATAGTCAAATTCATAGAATCAAAGAGTAGAATGGTGGTTGGGGGCTGGAGGAGAGGGAAATGGGAAGTTATTAATCAACAGGCATAAAGTTTGTCAAGCAACAAATTTAATCTGCATTTTTAACAAGTACCTTTGGCTCAGTGTTTTTCAACTGTTTTGCCACAATTTTTTCTAAAAGATTACATTGTGACCTAGTGTACACAACTAAAACAAAAGTTTCATAAAACAATAATTACCCAATAATTGCCCTTACTACCTGCAAGGCACACAGGTACTGTCTATTGTATGCTCTTGTTTTTCACTCTGTTTCACTTTTTAAATGCTGATTGTGACTCACTACATTGATTTTGTGTCAAAAACTACAATTTAACAAACACTGATTGTGGTGCAGTTGATCTAAGACCTGCTTTGAGAAACAATGAACTCTGGATGCCTCGAGGGTCTCCCAGCTTCAAGGTGGAAACCCGAGGAACACTTACATGGAAAGCGTTATATTGGTCTGTTCCGGCTGCTGTCAAAGTACCACAGACAGGTGGCTTCAGCAACAGATGTTACTTTCTCACGGTGCTGGAGGCCAGAGTCCAAGATCAAGGTGTCAGCAGGACGGCTTCCTTCTGAGGACTGTGAGGGGAGGATCTGTTCCAGGTCTCTCTGCTTGGTTTGTGGATGACATCTCTTCCCTACGTCTTCACATCTTCCCTCTGTATGTCTGTGTCCAAAACTTCCTCTTCTCATGAGGACACCAGTCATACTGGATCAGGGCCCACCCTGATGGCCTCATTTATCTTAATTACCCTCTTAAAGGCCATATCTCCAAATATAGTCACTCTCCGGGATTACAGGTATGACTTCGACACGTGAATTTTTTTGGCAGGGGGGCCCTGGGAGACAACTCAGCCCCGGGTCTAATTTGTTTTGGGCACTTTCCATGAACACTACAGTAGAGGAAATTACCTACAGTTCTGAGAGTGCCCAGAGGACAGAGTCATCAATTCATTAGGCCAGAAGGACATTAGGAAGACTCCACAGAGAAGGTAAAATGGGAAGTGGACTTGAAGATGAAAAGGTGTCATCAGGTACAGAAGATTCAAAGATGAAAATTCTAAGTAGACAAAACTTTGTATACCAGAGCTTAAAAGTGTGAAAGAATAAGCCACATTGAAGAGAACTGGGTGGGATGAGAGCGGTGAGGAGAGAGATGGTTGTAAATGAAGGTGGAAAGACCTCTGGAGACCAAATGGCCAGGGGTCTCATATGCCAATCAATGATATTAGTAGACTCGATCCTCCAAGTGGCTTCTATGAACACCTTCTATCGTAGCATCATTGAGGCCCAGATGTTAGATTTGGAGGGGACACAGAGAACCACCAGCTTGAATTCCTTCAGTTACAGATGACAGATGAGAAAAATGTGCTCAGAAAATACAAGTGATTTGGCTCAGGTCACACAGAGAGTTAGCAGCAGAGAACTTCACCAGCACCTGAAGAAGTCAATCCTTTATGCTCTCTACAGCATCACATGTGGTCCCTGGGACTCTGGAAGTGCTAAGATTTATACACCCCGGAGATTAGAAGAGGGGAAAATGCCCTCTCCATCATCCTTCCAATCACAATAACATTATACTGGGTCGTAAGAGGGACCAGGAAAAATAGTTACCTCCAGTGATTTATGATCCAAGAACTGAGACCACCTACCGTGCTCTGGCCTGAAGCAGATTCCACTTCCATTCTGAAAGCAACATGAGAGCAGCAGCCTGCTGGCCCTACGCCTGGGTGGGCCCCAGCACCAGTATCAGGACCCAGGGGCCCCAATAGCCCTGTATCCACGCTATCTTGCTGTTTATGAAGAACAAAAGACACAGACTATTGGGGAGGAGGGCATGATTTATTTTTGTCTCGTGTCTGCAAGGAAATTAATCCCAGATCATCATGCCAGGATGGAGGGGTGGTGACTGAGATCTTTCTGGGGAAACAAAGGGCACCTACTGACCTGGGAGAGGATTGCCTAATAGGTAGGCTAGAGACCCACCAAGACCCTCCCTTGGAGTAGGACCTTAGCTTATAGACGGTGTTAATCCGATGAATCAGGGTCTACCAGAGAGTCACTGAAAGACACACTCAGACAGAACTTTGGAGGACATCTTGGCCATCTTTCCTTTAAGCTTCCAGGAGTCTGAGGCAGGGAGTAGAAAAGTAACTTTCCCAAAGTCACAGTTAGAAAACTGGCAGAACCAAGTTGCTCAGCTCTCAAGTTCAGTGCTTTTTCCATGATAGTCCATCCCCTCCTTTAAGCAAGAATGACTAGCAAAGGTTGCGGATCCATCACCCTGTTCCTTCAAGGGCAATGCAAGGCCCCATTGTCCCAACAACCCACATCCCTCCAAGACAGGCATCCACGCCTTTTGCCTAGGAGAAGTTTTTAGCTAAATTTTAGGTTTGGATAACCGGGAAAATGCCGGTGCTGGATTTCCTCAATAGGAATAAGTTGGCCAGATCAGTGTATCATAACCTTGGACCTGGGGGAGCCCAGTGAGTTAAAGGCTGGGAGCCAGTGAGCAGTAGGAGAAGGAGTGGCAGTGGCAGGTGACAGCAGAGGGCTGCAGGCTCGGTGAGGCTGGGGATGGGTTCTTCAGGTGTCCTTGGGGAAGGAAAGCGACTGGAAAGTGGGAGAAGAGCTGGTGCAGGTGGCATGGTCAACCTTGGAATTTGATGAAGGCAGTCCCTACATGGAGAAGTTGGGGAAGACACCAGGTGAGCTTGGATCCGGGCATGATGAGAGGGAGCTGGGCAGGGTCGGGGGGCTTAGGTGCTGCACATTCAACCTCACTGTGCTTCTGTTTACTCAACTATCAGAACAGAATTCTACCAATTTATCCATCTTCTGCCAGGCCATTGTGAGCAGGGAGCTGGGAACCATGCACCACAGAGGTAAAAAAGGTGTTTTCCCCCAGATTTGATTCCCTAGACTATAGGGAACCATTGCACAGAAGTGGCAGGATGGGAAGCGAGCTTCATGGAGATCTACCTGGTGGTAGGCGTGAAATTGGCAGAGAGAGACAGGAAGATGTCTTTGAGGACTAAAGGGCTTGAGGCATAAAACAGTTAGCAAACTGTTGCAGGCTTCTCAGGGAGAGGTAATTAATTCCATTCGGCTGTTAGTTGGTGTTCTGACTGTACACATTCGGAATGATGGGGTTTGACAGGCCCAAAGCTGCTTTGCAGAATAAATGGAAAAATAGTCATTCCACAGAAAAACCGGTACAGAATCTTTTCATCTAATTGATCCCTAAGCTCCCAACTTTTGCCTCTGCCCCCAGCACTGTTCCCTTGAATCACACCCCCTTGATCCCCTACCCCACGCCCAGGCTTCTCCCTCTTAGGGGAAAGAGCATGTACATGTAGTTGTTACTGGTTGATTTTGTATGGTAAGCCCCAAGGGACCTGTTCGGGTCAGCTGAGTCTCCACCTCAGCTGATGGATATTGTGTGGTGAGAATTGCTTGGGAACCTTGAGCAGAGCAGCGGGGCAGAAGGGCTAGCGAAAACCGCAGGAAACCTTCTGTGGTGGACCCTGACCCCATGCCTTCTGAGCTGGAGGCGTGACCTCGCTGCCTGTCTACATGGCACCAGCTCCCGCCACCAGCACAAATCCTCACCCTCGGGGCTTGGGGCCAGGTACACAGGCCTGGGAGCAGGCAGAAAGGGAAGTGTCAGCAGCCAGGAATGGATTTTCTCTACCAGCCCAACCAAACATTGTTTGGCTGCCTTTGCCTCTGAGCTTTTCAGGAGGGAAAACAAGGTGGGGCGGAGGGAGCCCTGGTGAGCTCTGGAACCCTTCTGTTTTCTCAGGGCATCGCAGTAGGTCCAAAATGACTTTGGGTTTGAAAGTGAAATGTCGGCACAGAGTGGAATCCGGATGAATGTGGCCCAGATGTTTCTGAGCGATTTATTTTTGTTAATGGAAAATGGCTGAGCTAATAACCCTCAGAAACATTTCTGGAGTGAGAGTTGAAGTCTGTTTTGCCTCTGTGCTTCTTGTATTTGCTTGTGGTTTTCTTTTAGGGACATAAAGAAAGAAATTGGATGTCAAAAAAAGCCCAAGTAACAACTTTGTCTATGTGACAGCCGATGCCAAAATCCCAAGCCTAGATTTTTTGACCTGATTTCTACCAATTATTGGCCATTCACCGAGGTCCAAGCTCTCCTCCTCATTATCTCATTTTACCCCTGTCACAAGCAGGAGACCAAGGCTCAGGGTGACAGTGTGTCCTACCTAACCAGAGTCACATAGCCAGTGCCAGCAGGGCTGAGAATTGAACCCCAAGTTTTATACTATAGATCAAAACTCTTTCCACTGTCATTTTCCTACCACTCAGTAGGAAAATGACAAGGGCATCTAAGGGCTAAAAGGGACTTTGGAAGGTCTTCTCATTGATCCATTTGTTTTTTTTGTCAACACCCCCATTTTTAACCTACACTTGGTCAGAGGGTCCAGTGAGTTTCCTTTTTCTTAGAGGAGAGGCACTGCTTTCTGGCCAGCAAGGAAGGGACTGTCTTTGACATCCCCACTCCCCACCTTCTCCTGGCTAAGGAGTCTCTGCACTGCAGTCTCATGCTGTACTCGTGGTAAAGCGGATGGGCTTTGAAGCAGACAGAACCAGGTCCAAATCTAAGCTGTACCACTCACAAGCTAGATGACTCTGAGCAAGTCAGTTATTCGGGTTCGCTGTGTTTCGTTTCCTAATTACCAGGCAGGAAGCTCTCTCCAGTGCTGTCTTGGTGGCTCCAGCTGCAGCCTATGGAAGGGATGTTGTAAAGAAAGCTTTAGCACAGAATTAACTCTCAGCAAATGGTGGTTATTACACACAACTATGGAAATGAGTGAGCTAGTGAGTAGTGAATGTGCTTCTCCCCTCTGTGAGGCTATGAGAGACTTGCTGACGACCAAGTTTAACCATAAAGAAAGGCAAATAACACTTCTCCTTGGTGTTTTTGTCTTACTGGAAAGTGGTCACTTTGTGCTCAGAAGAATATGTAAATGACATTACAGGAGCAGGGTAATGGCTAGAGAGGAGACAAGCTTGTAATGACCTTCATCTCCTCTTGTTTCCACATATTGGGATCCCAGGGCTAGATGGGATCCAGTAGGGTCAACTTGTTCCGAACCTGCATTTAAGCAAGATGGGACTTAAACCATCTCCAATGATCAATTGTTGCATACCTACCACGCGTCTGACACGGTGTCACCATGCATAGATAAATAGATGGAACCTCAAATCCTCCTCTCATCCTTCCAGAGAGGCAGGAGAGGATAGCAAAAAGAGCAGCAACTTTGGAGTCAGGTGAGATGGGTTGAAATCTCAACTCAGTATATTTCTCTCTGTGTGATTTTGGGCATGTTGTTCTTCCTCCCAGAATCTGTATAGTAGTGGAAATTACATCTACTCATATGAATTGCTTTTAATCAGATAAAATTCCTACAGCACATAGGATACTCTCTGGCACAGAGAGTCACAGGAGTGCTAACTCTCATTTTTATTTGCTCTGCAAAGTTGTTGTTGCCATCCTAGTGCACAGGTGAGAATGTTGATCTCTAAGACAGAACAAGACTTGCCCAAAGACACAGAGATAAGAGACAGGCATGGAACTAAACTGGTTTTCTTGCATCTAAGTCCTATTTCTGTTCAAAGGTGCAATAAATATTCACTGAGCACTTAATTATGCCCCATGTGATGGGAGGTGGGGTGGGCATTTCTAAAAGATCCAGGATCCCAAGGAGCTCACATCCTAGTGGGAGAAACATTTATTTATTTGGCAAATATTTATTATATTTCGCCCATTTTGTATTTTTGCTACTATGGAAGATGGTAGAAATACAAGAGTGGACCTGACACGCATGGCTCTGTCCTTATAGAGTGTACAGTTTTGAGGATGAACATTGTCCCTATATTGAAATGAAATGTGTTAAGTGCTCTAATGGAGGACTCCTACAGTGTGTGGACTCTGCAAGGAAGCAGCACTTAAGTAAAGTTGAGGTGTCAAGAATGGAAAGGTTAGGACTTGGAGCAGCACTGATCAGAGAGGGAGTAGGAAGTTCCAGGGATGGTCTGAAGAGGTGAGACCATGGAGCTTTGGGAGAGCTGGAGAGTTCAGTGCAGCTGGAGTAGAGAGTGGGCAGTGGGCTTAAGTGAGAGTGGAGTGAGAACTAGGGCATCCTTGCAACACAGGTTAAGGAGTTTGGGTGCTTTCATGAGGCCAGTGCAAATCCTTCAAAGTGTTTTAAGCCAAAAAGTAGTAGGATTTACACTTTAGAAAGATTACTCTGGTTGCAGCTTGGAGAAAGTACTGGGGGAGACATAGAAATAAGCAATTACCAGTAAAGTAAGGCAATATTGTGATGGAGGCAGGAAATATTAAAAATATTTAACAATGGGTATCAAGTGGGCAAAAGCCAAATGGAACGGAAGGTTGCTGAGGTCAGCCCTGAAGGCTCCTGCCATGCCTGGCATTCTCCTAGCAAAGGGCTGGGCTGCCGGGTGGCAGGGAGGGGCCATTCATGGAGTGGGGGGGTTGGTGTTGAGGGCAGTGGCTCTTTACCAGTTAGCATGGACTTGTTTCAATATTTTAGCCACTGATGAGGTCATCCTGGTGCATTTCATTGTGAATGTCAGCCAGGGTGGGGTAAAAACTGAGTGCTTGGGGAGCCTGCAGGGAGACTCAGCAGATTCTGTGCATCTCACCTGTGAGCCAGTAACCAACAAAAGGACTTTCCTATACTGATGGTGTGAACACCGTGAATCCTACAACTCCTGGTGAGACAGTTGTGACTTTGGAGAAGGATGTATCACACAGAAGAATGGGGACATAGCTGCTTTAAAAGGGATGCAGCCTCACTGCGAACTGACCACTGATCACAGCCACAGCAGGAGGGCATGTCCAAAACCACCTGCCATGGCCAACCAGACTTTGTCTTGGATTCATCCCTGACAACTCCCACTCCTGAGATTCTCGACATCCTTCCTGTGTCCTGACCCTGACCAGGTTCTTGGTGAACAATTTTTCTGATTCTTCTTGAGTCTTCTGTTTTTGTCTTGCCTCCTCTGCAAACACCACACCTTCCCAGCTCCTTTTCGGCCTCAGTCTGTGTCTTGCAGTTTCTTCTGCTTAACCATCCAGCTGAGTCCACACCTCTCATTCCCCACTGGCACCCCAGCTTTTTCCCTGGGGGAAACAGTAACCCCGGGAGACCTCTGGTTTGAGTGTGGTGTTTGTTTCTTTGCAAACTAAGATAATCAAATCAATAAAGCAATTCAGCCATTCATTCATTCACTCATTCCGATTTTCCTTCCAGGGCAGAGTAAATGCTTTCGGGGTTCGTCACTATTTCCATAGCTCCAACACTGAATGATAAATGGCCAACTGCATGAATTCATTCAGCATCTACTACATGCCTGTCTGCACTAGAGCTGCTGAGGATACAAAGATGACATGATCCTGTCTTTAGTGAACTTTAATCAATTAATTAGTAATTAATTAATCAGTTCATTCCATCAGTCATTGCATCACCAGGCATTTAGAGCTGACTGAATGCCCACTTTGTGTCAGGCACTATGAATAAAAAACAGTCACTAAACTCAAGAAGATCATAGTCAAAAAGAGGTTGATGGACAAGGGAACAATTACAGTGGGAGAAGTATCTTTAACTGGAAGATTGTGTCACCCATGAAAAATGAAGATGGAAAATAAAACCAAAGTTTCTGAAGCTCTCTTAGCATTAGATATTGACTTTGGCAAGAGGATGGAGAGTGTGTGGTCCTTGCTTGAATGATGAGGTCCTAAACACTATGCAAGGGTTTTCCAAATCCATTTCACTTCAAAGATTTAAGTCTAATGGGTAAAAAAAAAAAATACACTTGGACTATGAGCCAGATCTTGAGTTCATATGTGAGACTCATGCTCTGTAAACAGCACAATTAGACCTTACACGGTTCTCAGGCAAAGCTTTGCACAGGTTTGTTGTACAAGCTCTCTCCTCTGGCAAGATACAAAACTTAATACAAGAGAAGCTGTTCCCTCAACACGGTCATACCCAGACAGGTGAAAGTATTAAGCATTAGATAAGCATTTATGAGATCCAATCCTCTGCATTCATTCTTCACTCAAAAAATATTTGTGGAGCCTGTGTGTGTGCCAGGTACTGTATTAGGAGCTCGATGCCTGTGGTGAGGTGTATCCCTGCTGTCCTGGGCTATATAGACAGAGGGGGTTCTCATTATATGCCAGGCAGTGTTCTAAATAAACCGTTTATAAATGTGGAAACTGAGGCACAGAGAAGTAACTCTTTTTTTTTTTTTTTTTTTTTTTTTTTTTTGAGACAGAGTCTTGCTCTGTTGCCCAGACTAGAGTGCCGTGACATCAGCCTAGCTCACAGCAACCTCAAACTCCTGGGCTCAAAAGCTATCTCCTCCCTCAGCCTCCCAAGTAGCTGGGATTATAGGCACACATCACCACACCCAGCTAATTTTTTCTATTTTTAGTAGAGATGGGGTCTTGAACTCCTGACCTCAAGCGATCCTCCTGCCTCGGCCTCCCAAAGTGCTAGGATTACAGGCATGAGCCACCGCGCCCAGCCCACAAAGAAATAACTCACTTGCCCAGTGGCGCATTGTTAGTGAAGAAAGAGCTGGGATTTGAACCTAGCCAATCTGGCTCCAGAGCCTGCCTTTGCTATAGTACATTTCCAGATGAGTGAACAGTGTGGGGGTCTTTACCAGATGCCAAAAGCCACAGTCAAACAAAACTGGGAATTAGGAAAAACCGTGTTGCGTGAGCAGGAGAGAAGAGAAATATGGAAGGTGGCCAGGGAAGGCTTGGCTAAAGATGGGACAGTTAGGCTGGAACGTGAAGGGTGCAAGCAGTCATCTACACACTAAGCATTCCAGGGCAGGGGCTCCAAGGATGGAAAAATGATCTTCGGGTGCCAAGAGATGGGAGCTCAGGGAATGGGAGGAGTGGCAAGAGTGTTTGCAGATAGAGACGGGCCAGGTCATGGGCCTTGTAAGTGAATGAAGGGCATAGAGTTTGGACAAAGAGGAGTCATTGGAGACTTACAAGGGGAAGTCTGCCAGGACCTAATTTGTGTACCTGAGGATACGGCTGAGATGGGAACACTGAGAGCATTCAAAGCATAGGCTCTGAGGACAGGAAGCCTGAGTTCAGACCTGACTCCTCTACTTTGAGCAAGTTATCTATATTCTGTGTCTCAGTTTCCTCCGTTTATGAGGAAGAGATAATAATACATCGCCTATAAGATTGCACTGAGTATGCAAGGAGAAATTAAATGTGAACTGCTTGAAACAGTGCCAGCCACATAGCCAGCTGTCTGTAAATATCAGCTACTCCATCCCCAACCCCACCTTGACTTCCCGCTAAATACAGCATGTGGCAATAGCATTTTGGCAGACCCTGTAATTAAAAGTAATAAGTGCTCAATGCAGGAGATTTGGAAAGTACAGAAAAGTGCAAAAAAACACAATTATTCGTATTCACACCACCAACAGGAAACCATCATTAATATTTTGTAATTTTGTCATTTCTCTCTTTCAATCCACGTCATATAAAGTACAAAAATTTGACCATGTTTATGTTTTATAGACTGCTTTTCTTTTTAAATCAGCAACTATTTCAGGTTGGGTTCTTCAGAAGCAAATGCAGAGACAGTTTTGGAGGAGTGCAAGATGCTTATTAGGGATTAACACCTGAGCAAGAAGGATGGGGCAGAGGGAGAAGTCAAACTTTAATGCAGGGGTTAAGTTTGTATGTATATGTATATGTATGTATCTATCTATTATATAGACAGCGGGGTTAGGAGGGAGAGAGAGAAAGATAAGAAAGACAGAAAGGTTGATTCTGACCAGAAACATGCAATCTCTGGTTCAGAGAACAGACCATTTTTCACTCACAGAGCATATTAGCACCTGTTCCTCACACCCCAATCCCCAGATGTTACCCTATGCACTCAGCAGGGTTGCAGCATAGGTTGCAACCCCCAAGTCTTGAAACTCAGAAGTTATATACGATAGCTAGTTCATCTGCACACGCTCCCCTCTGAAGAGAGATTTTTCATCTGGAAAATAAATATATGTTTCTGCAGGAGAGAGGAAGGCATCTCTAGACTTATTTATTACCCTAGAATGTGAGTAAATGTCTTCAGGAAAGATAAGCCTCTAAATCTCTTTGGAGCAACACACTAGCTGTAACTTGCAAGACATGTTAATAATTCAGTCATTTTTTAACCAGGTTTGCTGGTACTCTTTGCCCAGAAATTCCAAACCCTACAGGATATATAAAAATATTCATGAAGAAATATTTCCCCACAGCGGGCTTAACACCAAGCCAACCTCATGGGAAGCTCTAGAGCTGTGGTTCCCAACCCACAGGCTGTGGACCGGTCCCAGTCAGTGACCTGGTAGGAACTGGGCTGCAGCTGCTCCCCATCGCTGGCATCACCAGCTGAGCTCTGCCTTCCTCCCACCCCCATCTATGGAAAAATTGTTTTTCATGAAACTGGTCCCTGGTGCCAAAAAGGTTGGGGACCACTGCTCTAGAGCGTAAGTGCTCTACCAGAATGTTCTGCATTGGGCACAAATGGCTAGGCTTTTATACCCCTACCTCAAACAACCACTGGATATGGGCAAGCCACAGAAGACGTGTCCTTGGCTACGGCTGCTCTCTGAAGCTGAGACAACCCCTGAAGGAACTAACACACGTGGTAGCAGGTCCTTCCTTGAAGGAGGATCTGAGCAGTGCATCTCCATGTCCACCACAGAGACACTCTGTGAACATTTTCTCACATCAGTGATTTCTGGTGGTTGCGTGGTATTTCATTATTCTGATTATCCTAATTAATAAATCCCCTATTAATGAGTTGTTACTAACTTTTTGCTGTTCTAAACAATGTTGCCATGAATTCTCTAGTATATTACATCTTTGTATCCTTCCCTGGTTTCTTCTTGGGACAAATTCCGAAAAGTGGAATTCTAGGTTAAGGTGTTTGGACGTTTTTAAGGCTTTTAATACCCATTACTGAACTGACCTCCATCAAGGCCATGCAGTGCCAGCTGACCCTCTCCTGCAGTGGCCGAGCCTTCTGCTTCTCCTGAGTTCTGCGGACGTTGATTATCATCACTCCTGTAAGTTCACTATTAATCTGATGGGGGACAAAAGTATTCCACTTTTGTTTTAATTTGCATTTTTTAAATACTGTGGGTAAACATTTTTCACATACTGTTTGACTATTTTGATTTCTTATCTTCTTGACAGTTTTCATTCATTCGTCATTTTTCTAATGGAGCATTTTTCTTTTCCTTCTTGATTTGAAAGGCCTCTTAAACCTATCAACCCACTCCTGCTATCATATTTGTTGCCATTATTTTTCCCAGTTTATATTTGCCTTTTCATCTTGTTTATAGTGTTTTTGACATGCACATTTTATAGTTTGTTAGAGCCAACTCAATCAATCTTTTCCATTTTCAACTTGGTCCTTGTCCTTATGTTTACAAAGCTTGATTCATTTTATAATCTAGATGCAGGACTTTGATTTCTTTCCCCCTTTTACGTTTGACCCAGTTCATTTGAAGTCATTGTTACAACCTGCCTAGACCTTTCAGAATTTTGATGATGTCAGCTAGCGTTTCAGCTCTCCCCCACCCCCAGCCCTGAGTCAAATGCAAATGTGATCCATGTTCTCTCTGTGATTTCATCCAAGTCATCCATCACCCTTTTTCCATTTCTCTAATGATGTTCATTCAACTTGTCTGAAATGGAGCCAAATGGAGCCTTTTCTATCACCAACGCAGCAGGCAACTGGCCCTGGGGACTGATGGGGGATGGGGGTCCCTGCCAATGGCACGCCTGGCCTGTTTGGATCAGCGTTTTCACAGAGCCTGTCACCCTTAGAACCCTCACTTCAGGGTCATAATTGTTTATATACATGTTCTTCTCCCTTAGGCATATCTGTCTTTTTCCCTTCTTAGCCAACTGAACTCTTCGTGGAATGATAAGGGGTATAAATAGATAGAAAATAATCACGTGTTTGATGAGGCCAGGAATTGCAGTACAATGCCCAGAGTCACACTAGAATATTGGAATATTAGACAAGACATTGAAGATTATCTGGTCCCCACCTTCCCACTCTCACCCACCTGACCCAAAGATCCTTTTTCAAGTGTGTGGGTTGATTATAGACACCATGCTAGAGAAAATCTAGCAAACAGTTTACTTTATTTCTTTTTAACAAAAAAATTGCAAACAAGTGTTGTTATCTGCCTTTACATACAAGGAAATAGAAACTCAGAGAACTCAAGATCACACAGTTTGAAAGTGTTGGACACTAGATTTGAATTCACATCTGTCTGGATCCAAATCTCACAGCAAGTTTCCTCCCCAGCTAGTGGCTGGTCACCTTGCATTCTCTGAAGACAGTCAAGGATGGGAACTTACTATGAAAATAACTCCAGGAGCACTCCAGGGAAGGAATCATTGGCCTAAATTTCCTCTTCTATGTCTTCTCCCAGTGAAGACACACAAACCTGGTCTTTTCGCCATTCCTCAAGATAGGTCTTCCTAAGATCAAATGTGCCCTGTTTCTCTCCCTCGGATCTGTCAACAGTTCCTCACAGAGCTTCACTCCCCTGCCCACTCCCATCTGATCTTGCTCCAGTTCATCCCTGTCATCTATGTTGTCTGCAACTGAATGCCGTGCTGCATCCCCCAGTAAGAGGCAGGGTTGGCCGGGCGTGGTGGCTCACGCCTGTAATCCTAACACTCTGGGAGGCCAAGGCGGGCGGATTGTTTGAGCTCAGGAGTTCAAGACCAGCCTGAGCAAGAGCGAGACCCCATCTCTACTAAAAAAAAAATAGAA
>NW_012148396.1:242523-282418 GCF_000956105.1 Propithecus coquereli | reverse complement strand
AAAAAAAAAAAAAAAAAAAAGATGCAGGGTTCTCTCCCTCTCTTCCAGGAAGTTATGAAAAGAGGAAAAGTCTCCTTTCCTCATGACCTACCCCCAAGTTTCTTTTATTCCATTCTCAAGTGGGGGAGATTGGGAGCAGATGTTTGCTTTTTATACTCATGCAAGCCTGGCCTCTGAATCCTGGGTGGTACCAGGTGTGATAACAGAACCCCCCTTTCCACTGCATAACTTTTTCTTACCTGCTTTTGAAGCAAGGTCCTGTCCCTGCTTAACTGCTCTTTTCTTATCTGCCAGTCTCACCCCAGAATTCCTTCCTGCCTTCACTGAACATTCATTTATGGAGATGCTGTCCTGTCCTCTTGGTGCTCACAGGGGGAGGGAGAGAGGTGAGTGGATGAGCAAAGCTCAGAGGCTTCTAAGGTGGGAGCATCTAGCACAGAGCCAGTGAGGGCGCTTCCAAAGTGGTTGCTCTTGTGGCCAACCTCACTCCTATGGCTGCATCTTGGAAGGGGCCAGGAAGGGAAGGCTGGGAAGGCAGCGCCCAAAATCAATGAGTAGGGAAAGGCACATCTAGCCTGTCTCATGGCCTAGTTGCTGACCTATGTGCTCTGAGCCCCACACGCTCACTTCCTTCACACCTAACACGGGGATAATATTACTTTCTTCATGGGTTTGTTGTGAGAATTAAATGATATAATGAATGTAGCATGTTTAGAACAATAAGTATTCCACAAATGGTGACTATTATTATATTCAATCTACCCCTAGATTTACTATTCCAATTAAGGAAGCACCAGGTTGTGTTTAAGAGAAAGATCCTTGCTTTTTTACCTCTTGCTTCAGAGCTTTCTCATATGCCATCTCATCTGTGCCTCATTACACCCTGCACGAGGGAGCACAGCAGACCTCACTGTCCTTCACATAATGAGGATGTGATGAAGACGTGCATGGATGGAAGAGTAATTCCAGAATTTGTCCGTGACGCTCAATCATACTCTTCCCCTCACTGTACTGTGTGGTTCTTTTTTTTTTTTTTTTGAGACAGAGTCTCGCTTTGTTGCCCGGGCTAGAGCGAGTGCCATGGCGTCAGCCTAGCTCACAGCAACCTCAAACTCCTGGGCTCAAGCAATCCTTCTGCCTCAGCCTCCCTAGTAGCTGGGACCACAGGCATGCGCCACCATGCCTGGCTAATTTTTTCTCTATGTATATTTTTAGTTGTCCAGATCATTTCTTTCTATTTCTTAGTAGAGAAGGGGGGTCTCGCTCTTGCTCAGGCTGGTCTCAAACTCCTGACCTTGAGCGATCCACCCGCCTCGGCCTCCCAGAGTGCTAGGATTACAGGCGTGAGCCACCGCACCCAGCTGTACTGTGTGGTTCTTAATGAAAGTTGCTGGCCAACAACAAGGATGGGCTGAGTTGGGTCCTACCTCCCATCTGGTAGCCCCTGCCTTCATTGTATCTTTCTTCTGCTTCCCTCAACATAGCAGATGAGAGGGTTGCTTGAGGCCAGGAGTTTAAGGCCTGTATCCTTATCCTCAAGATAAGGATGACCACGACTATCACAAGAAACATAACAGAAACAACACAGGGCACATTATACATTACACTTTGCACCCTGCACACCCATGGGCTTTGGACACCACAACATATCCTGGCCTAACCACATAAGGTGAAACCCTCCCCACCCCCCTGCCCGACAGCAGGAAAAAGACAACATCCTGATAGGTCAAGAAAAAAACAGAAGAAGGGACAATGTCATGAAGGAGGAGAGGCCAAACAGGAGGAAAAGGGATGACACAGAGACGCCAGTGCCACTGTCCCCTGGGACGTGTGCCCACTCCCACCCCCACCCCCCAGAGTGTGCCATCCCTGCTAATCTTTCCTGGCAGTCTGCCTCCGTGTCTGGAGCTGTACTTGCTTAATAAACTTTGCTGCTTGCTTCTTCAAAACTGTCTTTTGCTTTCATTCTTCAATCGCGAAAAGACAAGAACCGAGGAGTTCAACAGCCGGTAATAGGTCTGCCGTCTGTAACCCCGGGTGCTCTTCCCCACTCTTCACTGCCTTCCTTTTGCTGAACCCCAGGATCTGCTGTTGGTAGTTCTCATGCTCTTGATCCATCTGTAAAAGGTGCCACTTCCTCTCAAGTCCAGACAGCTCCCCAACAAGGGTGAAGACCACCCCAAAAGCAAAGTCTCACAAAATTTAAGATTACAGCCTCATTAATCTAGAGTCACATTGACAGCTCAGTCCTTTTATTACCAAAGGGAAGAAGAGCTGAGATTGGTTTCTAAGGAATTATTCCCTCTACCTGATGCTCCCTCTACTCTCCCCAGACCTCTAGGTTCCAATTCTTTAAGAGTTCCATTTAATTCCAACTTCAAATCCCATTTCTGCCAAGATGCTTCTCTCTAATTCTGGCTGGTATCAACTTTCCCCCTCTCTGGCTGCCTATAGCAATTATGAATTCATGAGTCAGAATATTCAAGCTGAGCCAACATAGCTCTCCTACCAACTCCCTCAGCCCCCTGGGCAGAAGCCATAGCACCGCCATGGCTTATGGAGTAGCTACATCTTTATACCCCATTTTGCATGTGAGGAAACTGAGGTTGAAAAATGTCAGTGCCCTTCCCAAGGTTGCACCACTACAGATCTGGGATTTTATGCCAGTTATCGTCCGTGCTACCCATCCATTTATCACTGCATTATCCTGCAGTATCCTGAAAGCTTTGGGTATGTACCATGCTTGTCTCCCAGTGGGATCTGAGCTTCTGAAGGGCAAGGATTGAATCCTATTCATTTTTGTATTTCCAGATCCCTAAAATAGTGCAGAGCACTCACAAGCTGTAAACAAATCCGACCTGAATTCAGTGATCACCTAGATGCAGTATTTCCCAATTGTCCCTGATGGTCACACAGAGGGCTTGCTAAACATACAGCTTTTCATACCCTTGAACATCCTGACTCCTGTTTCTCAAACTCACCCCAGTATTTGTAATTTAACAACAGCCAAGGAGATTGTTATCACAGTTCTTCTCATAGTATAATATTCACACAAATCACTTGAGGATCTTGCTAAAATGCAGGCTCTGATTAAGTAGAGTTAGGGCAAGGCCTGCATTTCCAGGAGGCCCCAGGTGATAACAATGCTGCTGGTCCATGGACCACACTTTGAGCAGCAAGGCTAAAGCAGACCAGAGGTTCACCACCCTGGTTTCCCATTAAAATCACCTGGGCACTCTTTTAAACTTCTGATGCCAAAGACCTCTTCATTAGGCAAGCTTCTGATGGAAAAAGAATACACATGTATGCATATCTGACTTGTATTCATAATATATAATGAACTCCTACAATTCAATTTAGAAGATCAAACACACCAGTTTTAAAAATGAGCCAAAGACCAGTTAGAAAAGGCTCACTCGCTTGTCCAAGTATGAGATAGTGACATTGAAACTGTAGTCTGAGGCCCAGAGATGCGGCTGTATGAAGATTAGGGGAAGGATATTCCAAGCAGAGGAAACAAGTAGAGCAAAAACCCTAAGAGGGGAATAAGGGGGGAGGTGGTAGAAGACAAAGTTGAAAAAGAAGACAGGGATTTGTAACCTGGAGTATAAGGGATTTGAATATAATCTGATTTGCATTTTAAAAGAATAGATTTAGGAGAATGGGCTGGGAATAAGTAGAGAAGAATAAAGGCCATTTGAGAAACTATTAGAGCAGAACACATGAGAGGGAATATGTATTGGATTACAGCAGAGTGGAGGGAAGATGATAAATTTGAACTAAGGCTGGATGGTATATCCGTGTAGAGATGTCCAGTTACACAGGTCTGAGCTGGACATGGAGTAAGCAGCCTTGGACATAGTCTCACTGATTCATTACTCCAACAAATATTGATTAAGTTTCTTCTCTGTTCCAGGCACAGGGCTAGGAGCTGATGTTGCAGAGATAAAGACAGCAGTCATGGTCCTTGCTCTGATTGAGTTTCCACTGGGAAACAAATGATTAAGCACTCAGAGTTTGGAGAGTGTGATATTAAACAACTTATTAAACAAATAATGATTTAATTTTCTTTGTGGGAAGTGCTACAGAAGAGAAGTACACAGCCTAAAGGAGTGAACAAGGGATCTGATCTACTCAGCAATGTCAGGGAAGGCGTTGTTGAGCAGGTGTCCTTTGAACTCAGCTAGTAGGAATTAACCAGGTGAAAAAGATGGGGCCCGAGCATTCCAAGGGGATTTGGCATCCCTTGTTTGAGCACCTAAAAGAAGAGGAATCTAATTTAAGGGCAGAGAATGAAGGGGAGAGTAGAGGTGGTAGTTAAACCTTGAGAGAAGATGACATTTTCCAGGGAAGTATGTTGATTGAAAAGAGCAAGATGTTGAGGTAGAGTTAAGAGAACCCAGATGTTTCAAGGTTGCCATGTAGTTGCCACCCAAGCCATAGAGAAGCCTCCAGAGCCAGACACTGGAAAATCAAGATTATAGACACTTCAGAAAATCAACACTTTCTTAGGTAGTGAGTCTGCAAACTTAACTCTACAAATTGATAGAAATATCACTGTGGAACTTTGGTATAAATTAGGAATTTAGGAATAAATTAGTATAATTCAACATTTCAGGAAATAGGAGACAAGTTTCTAGTTCTAATGCCATACTCTTCCTTCTTGGGTATATTGCATGCGCCATAAAAATACTCTTTATGGTGTGTTTAAATCTCTGGTTTTCATGCTGCATAAAATGAGTTCATGATGGGCCATCTGAGAGTCACAGCTATGCTCCCTCAGCAGGGATGCCCACCGATAGACGCTCTCTGATGAACTGTGAGACACTAAATCCATTAGATGCAGGAGGCTGCAGATATCATTAAACTTTTCAAACTATTCACATTCTCCTGGCTGATATCTAGTAAGCTTGAAATCTGATTATTCACTCTGTAGATGGGGACAGGTACTCAGGGAGGTCCAAGAATTGAGCACCAGTCTTGCTCCGGTCACCTGTATTTATCTTTCCTGAGCAGGAGATTGTTAACTACAGCTTTCGGTGTTCTGTGGTGTCCACGGACAGAGGAAAAGCCCACATATCCCTAGAGCAGTGGTTCCCAAAGTGTGATCTGAGGATCCCCAGGGTCCCAAAGTCCTTTACAGGATGTCCACAATGTTATTTGCCTTTTTAGCTGTGTTCACTTTTGCACCGAAGTTGTAAAAATCAGTAATGGGTAAAACTGCTAAAACTTTTATAGGAATCAACGCAGGGTCACCATACTGTACTATTAGTCATTGTATTCTTTGCCACCATAAACTTACAGTAAAGTAATCATAATGATAATGATAAATTTTTAAACATTTTTAAAAGCCAGTTATTTTTAAAATGTCATTGATGAAGCTGTAAAAACTGTTTATTTTATCTCTACCCTTGAGTACACATCTTTTATAGTCTGTAAGACAATATGGGAAATATGTGTTACATAAAGCATTTCTACTGCCTAGCAGTATACAATGCTGTCTCAACGAAAAGCACTTGTGCAATCATTTGAGTTGCAAGCTGAAAGAGCTGCATTTTTCATGGAACACCTGTTTTGCTTGAATGAGCACCAACAGACAAATTATGATATTAAGACTTGGGTATTTGGCAGACATTTTATTGAAAATGAATGAAGTGAGCCAGTCACTTCAAGAAAAACAACTGATAGTATTTGTTACCCATGACAAAATTCAATTTTCCACGGAAAGATTAGAATTTCAGACAGCTTCCCAGTGCTTAATGACTCATGATCAGATTGGTAGTGATTGTGGTGATGAATGTGATGTTTTGATTTTGTATTAAAAAAATGTCAACAATTGGAAGATCTGTATAACTCAGCGAGCTGATATTTTCCAAATAAACAATGCATGTTGTTCAAAACCATGCATGGGTAAAAGACCCATTCAAAGTACAAAAGATAGACCAATAGATTTTAATGAAAAGAATACCAAAAGGTTTTAACTGCAGAGTAGCTGAATTTTCTGTGTGTTTTTTGAGCACTAGTGAAGATGTGGCTTTAAATTGTTAAATCTAGGCAATGATAAATTGACTGTCCCAAATTTTATCCTGCATTTGGGGCCAATATGGCAATTTGAGAGAGGCTAAATTTGGATCCACGTGGCTTGATCACAAACTCAAGAGTCATGCTCTATGATGTGGTCACTAATTGGATTCAGACTGTTTAATTTTATATGAAGAATAAATCTTCCCTAAGACATAGTTTCTTTAGCCAAGGCAACTCCATAACAAGATTACACTGAAACAGTGACTGCCAGTGATCCCCTGGTACTCACCAGGATGGCTGTACTGATCATTTAAGGATAGCGTCTGTTCCTATTGGTAAGAACCTAAGTCACACAGGTTTTATTCATTCTTTCATTCAACAAATATTTACCGAGCTCCTCCTCGGTCCCAGACAAGGACAGACTTGCTGATCAAGTATAACCTCCAGGGCCTCTCACTTGCACAGGACCCTCCCAAGGATTCATATACTCATGAGTGTCCATAAAGTATATCAAGTAAGGTATTTTACCCACAATTGGTTAAGATCATTGTCTCTTCCCACTCAAGCCTTCCCTAACTCACACTGTCCCTTATGGGTGAAAGATCCATTGACGTGGGAGTAGTTGCTGATTTTGGAGATTCAGCTCAAGTTGAGGTGTGGGTTCATTTAGAGTGGGTTTAGCATGATATATTTATACTGTTGCAGTTACTGCCATGTATGTTACATTTTCATTACCTGTGCCAGAAAGGAATGACTTTCAGAAATACTCTCACTGCCCACTACACTAACCCACTTAAAGTCATGATACAAATAAAGTCCAGGGCCAACAATTGTTAATAGAGATATGAATATTTTCTATGGTGCCTGGCATAAAAATATGGAGGAAAACCAATGTGCAAAATCAAGTCAGTGAAAAACCCTTCCTCATTTCATAGCTCACATATGGAAGAAATTCAATAGAGATCATCCCAACTTTTGCATTACCAATGACAGATTGGGAAACTGAAAGAAACTTTCCTGAAATATAATCAATAAAAAAGCAAATTTCAATCAATCCCAGTGGAGAAAAGACTGCATTATCTTTATATTCTCTCTGTAGAAAATATTGCAAATTTTTCGTCTGCTTATTCTATTAGTTACTGAGGAATATGTTGAAGTTCTCACTCTGGCAGTAAATTTGTGTATTGTTCCTTATAGTTCGGTCAAACTTAACTTTATATATATTTGAGGCTATGTTATTTAGTGTACATAAGTTCAGAACTATTTTATCTTCCTAGCAAATTGAGCCTATTTTTATTACAAAATATCCTTTTTTATATGTTGTAATTGTTCTGTAGTCTTATGTTGTAGATGTGATTCTTTTTAAAGATCATATGTCTTGGGTTTGTTTTTTTAAAACTCATTCTGACAATCTTTGTTTTTAAAAGGAACATTTATTCTACTGACATTGAATTAATGTGCTAACTGACATATTTGGGTTTTAACTAACCATTTTACTAAGTACTTTCTATTCATTCTACTTTTTTTTTTTTTTGCTTTCTTTGCCTTCATTAGGATTGATTCCTTTTTTTTAATTTTTACTCCATATTCCCATTTATTAGCATGGAAGTTATATACACTTTTATAGGTATTTTGGTAGTTATTCTAGAGATTACATTACACATCCTTATTATATCTAAGTGTAATTATACCCACTTCCAGGGCAATGCACAGTTCTTAGAACATTTTAACATCTTTTCAATTTATATACCATTGTTGTTTAGTTTATTTTATTGTGCTAAGAACACTTAACATGAAATCTAGCCTCTTGACAAATTTTCAAGTGCACAATACATTTTGTACATGGCCAAATTCAGAACACTAAAATGATAGAAGAAGAATTTTGAACATGGATTGTAAGAAAACTCAATGAAATGCAAGAGAAAATGGATACCCAACACAAAGAAATCACAAAAAATTCTGGAACTTGGAAGAAAAATTCACTAAACAAATTGAAATATTAAAGAAAAATCAAACAGAACTCCTGGAAATGAAGAATTTGTTCAAGGAATTGCAAAACACGGAGGAAAGCCTCAAGAATAGGGTAGATCAAACAGAAGAAAGACTCTCAGGGATTGAAGATAACATCGTTCAATAAAACAAGTCTGTCACTGAGATAGAGCAGAGAAATAAAGGAGCAAAGCCTACAAGAAATGTCAGATTATGTGAAGAGGTCTAACATGAGAATTATAGTCATCTCTGAGGGTGAAGAAGAAAATACACAAAGGTTGTATAACTATTTGAGGATATAATGAAGGAAAATTTCCCTGGCCTTGCTAATAAATCTAGATATCCAGAAACAAGAATCTCAAAGGACTCCTGGGAGATTCATTGTAAACAGGAAGAAACCACAACACATAGACATCAGAAAGCCAAAAAAAAAAAAAAAACATGAAAAAGGCCCTCCTACGAGGTGTAAGACAAAAGAAGCAGGTAACCTACAAAGGAAAACCCATCAGACTAACTGCAGACTTCTCAACTGAGACCTTACCAGCTAGAAGAGACTGGGGCCCCATTCTCACTCTTCTCAAACAGAGTAATGCCCAGCCTAGAATTTTGTACCCTGCAAAACTAAGCTTCTTATATGAAAGAGAAATAAAGACCTTCTCAGACAAGCAAAGACTGAGGGAATTTATCGAGAAAAGACCTGCCTTCCAGGAAGTACTCAGAACAGCGTTACACATGGATCAGCACAATAAACACTCACCAGTGTAAAATCATTCAAAAGCTAAAGATCAAAGGCCAGATACCACAATGGCTCAAGAGAGAAGACAAAGCAACAAAGTTCAACTCAACAGGATGAACAGAAATCTGTCCCACTTATCAATTCTCTCAATAAATGTGAATGGCTTGAACTGTGCACTAAGGGGACACAGGCCAGCTGAATAGATAAATAAACACAAGCCAAGTATCTGCTGTCTTCAGGAAACACATCTAACCCACAAGGATGCATTCAGACTCAAGGTGAAGGCGTGGAAAACAATATTCCATGCAAACAGAAGCCAAAAGAAAGCTGGTGAAGCCCTTCTGATTTCAGATAACTTAGTCTTCAAATCAACAAAAGTAATGAAAGACAAAGATGGTGAAGAGTACAATTCAATAGGAAGACATAATAATTCTAAATGTTTATGCAACTAACTCAGGTGCACCCAAATTCATAAAGCAAATCCTACTTGATCTAAACAAAATGATAAACAGCAACACCGTAATAGCCAGAGACTTCAACAACCCTCTGACAGAACAGGACAGATCCTGCAAACAGACAATAAACAAAAAAACAATGGACTCAAACAGAACCCTACAACAAATGGGCCTGGATGACATTTACAGAACATTCTACACAAAAACCACTGACTATATGTTTTTCTCATCAGCTCATAGGACATTCTCTAAGATTGACCATATCCTAGGCCACAAAGCATGTCTCAAAAAATTTTAAAAAATAGAAGTTATACCATGCATCTTCTAAGACCACAGTGGAATAAAATTAGAAATCAACTCCTTCAGAAACTCTCATCTCTACACAAAGTCATAGAAACTAAACAACCTTCTGCTGAATGATTATTGCATTAAGGAGGAAATCAATATGGAAATCAAAAGATTCTTTGAATTAAATGATAAGGATATACAGGTCATCAAAATTTGTGGGACATAGCTAAAGCAGTCCTGAGAGGAAAATTTATATCCATAAATGCCTACATCCAAAAGACAGAAAGATCACAAATAAACAATCTAATGAATCATCTCAAAGAACTGGAAAAGGACGAGCAAAGCAACCCCAAATCCAACAGAAGAAAAGAAATAACAAAGATCAGAGCAGAACTCAATCAAATTGATAACAAAAAAAAAACTATACAGAAGATTAATAAAACAAAAAATTGGTTCTTGGAAAAAATAAACAAAATTGACACGTCTCTTGCTAAATTCATGAGAAGCAGAAAAGAAAGGACTCTAATAAGCTCCATCGGGAATGAAAAAGGAGAAATTATAACTCATGCCACGGAAATACAAAATATCATCTATGAATACTATGAAAACATATCTGCACATAAACTTGAAAGTGTGGAGGAAATGGACAAACTCTTAGAAACACATTGCCTCCGTAGGCTCAATCAGGAGAAATAGAATTCCTGAACAAACCACTATCAAGTACTGAAATTAAAGCAGCAATAGAAAACCTTCCTAAAAAGAATGTCCCAGACCAGATGGTTTCACACCCAAATTTTACCAGACCTACAAAGAAGAACTGGTGTCTATTCTGCAGAAATTATTCCGCAACATCAAGAAGGAAGGAATCCTCCCAAACATGTTTTATGAGGCCAATATCACCATGATACCAAAACCAGGAAAGGACACAACAGAAAAAGAAAACTACAGACCAATATTCCTTATGAATATAGATGCAAAAATTCTCAACAAAATACTTGCAAACCTAATTCAGGTGCTTATCAAAAAAATAATCCCTAAATGTAATTGCCTAAATCCCTAAATGTAATTCACCATGTAAATAGAAGCAAAAACAAAGACCATATGATCCTCTCAGTAGACACAAAAAAAGCATTCAACAAAATTCAGCACCCTTTTATGATGAGAATGCATAAGAAAAGAGCCATAGATGGGACTTACCTGAAAATGATACAAGCCATATATGACAAACCCACAGGCAACATCATACTGAATGGGGAAAAATTAAAAGCATTCCCCCTTAGAACTGGAAGCAGACAAGCTTGCCCTCTATCACCACTTCTATTCAACATAGTGCTGGAAGTCCTAGCCAGAGCAATAAGACAAGAGAAGGAAATCAAAGGCATCCAAATGGGGGCAGAAGAGGTCAAACTATCACTCTTTGCTGACGATATGATCTTATATCTAGAAAACCCCAAAGATTCTGCCATGAGACTACTGGAATTGATAAACAAATTCAGCAAAGTCTCAAGTTACAAAATCAACATACAGAAATCAGTAGCATTCCTATACGCCAACAATAATCAAACTGAGAACCAAATCAAAGACTCAATACCCTTCACAATAGCAACAAAGAAAATAAAATACCTAGGAATATATTTAACTAAGGAGGTAAAAGACCTCTACGGGGAGAACTGTGAAACACTGAGGAAGGAAATAGCAGAGGACATAAACAGGTGGAAAACCATGCCATGCTCATGGGTTGGCAGAATCGGCTTTGTTAAAATGTCTGTACTACCCAAAGTGATCTACAGATTCAATGCAATCCCTATTAAAATGCCAACATCATTTTCCACAGATCTAGAAAAAATAATTCTATGCTTCGTATGGAACCAGAGAAGACCCTGTATAGCAAAAGCATCTGGAGCAAAAAGAAAAAATGGGGAGGCATCAATTTACCAGACTTCAAGCTATACTACAAGGCAATAGTAACTAAAACAGCATGGTATTGGCACAAGAACAGGGACATAGACCAGTGGAACAGAACTGAGAACCCAGATATAAAACCATCCTCATATAGCCGTCTAGTCTTTGACAAAGCAGACAAAAACATACACTGGGGAAAAGAATCCTTATTCAATAAATGGTGCTCGGGAAACTGGATAGCCACGTGGAGAAGACTGAAACAGGATATGCACCTTTCACCTCTCACAAAAATCAACTCACGGTGGATAAAAGACTTAAACCTAAGGCATGAAACAATGGGAATTGTAGAAGACAATGTTGGAAAAACTCTTATAGATATCAGGCTAGACAAAGAATTTATAAAGAAGACCCCAAAGGCAATCACAGCAACAACAAAAATAAATAAATGGGACCTGGTCAAATTTAAAAGCTTTTGCATAGCCCAGGAAACTATCACAAGAGCAAACAGACAACCTACAGAATGGGAGAAAATATTTGCATGTTACGTAACCGATAAAAAGCTGATAACTAGAATCTGTATAGAACTCAGGAAAATCAGCAAGGAAAAAATCAAACGACCCTATCAAAAAGTGGGCAAAGGACATGAACAGAAACTTTTCAAAAAAAGACGGACTAATGGCCAATAAACATATGCAAAAATGCTCAACATCTCTAATCATCAGGGAAATGCAAATCAAAACCACAATGAAATATCACTTATCTCCAGTGAGAATGGCCTTTATCAAAAAGTCCCAAAACAATAAATATTGGTGTGTACATGGAGAGATAGGAACATTCATACACTGCTGGTGGGACTGCAAACTAGTACAACCTCTGTGGAAAGTAATATGGAGATACCTCAAAGAGCTACAGGTAGAACTACCATTTGATACAGCAATCCCATTACTGGGCATCTACCCAAAGGAAAAAAAGACATCTGCACTAGAATGTTTATAGCAGCACAATTCATAATTACAGACATGTGAAAATAACCCAAGTGCCCATCAATACATAAGTGGATTAAGAAAATGTGGTATATGTATACCATGGAGTTCTACTCAGCCACAAAAAAACAATGGTGATCTAACACCTCTTATATTATCCTGGATAGAGCTGGAACCCATTCTACTAAGTGAAGTATCACAGGAATGGAAAAATAAGCACCACATTTATTTACCATCAAATTGGTATTAACTGACCAACACTTAAGTGCACATATAGTAGCAACATTCATCGGGTGTCGGGCAAGTGACGGGGGAAGGGAATAGGTATATACACAGCTAATGGGTGCACTGCACACCATCTGGTGGATGGACACGCTTGAAGCTCTGACTTGGGTGGACAAAGGCAATGTAACCTAAACATTTGTACCACTATAATATCCTGAAATAAAAATAAATAAATAAATAAGAATAACCTGTGATATGTTTAAACATACCATTTCCTGGACCACATTTAATACTAATTACCTTCCAAAGGCCCCACCTCCAAATCCATCAACATATAAATCTGGAGATTAAGTTTCCAATACATGGAATTTGGGAGTTAAGTTTCTAACACATGAAATTTGGGGGATATATTCAAACTATAGCAGTGTAATAATAAATGTGATTTGTTAATATGAGCACCTGGAACAGAAATCTCTTTCATAACATTTGTTGTAAAGAAATCTATGTCTTTTCTCCTTAAGTCTCAAGACTTTTATATTTACATTTCATTATAAGTCTAAGAAAAATCAATAATCCATTGCCTCTGTTTGAAGAGTTTTGTCCAGGCAAGATTTGGCCATGATGAATAATAAATTCTTTTGCCCTAAATAGCAGCAAAAGAAGACCCATGAGTTTTTGCTTTGCTGAGTTTCCTATTACCAGGTCCTGTTGCAGTGAAGATCTGGCTGGCGTAAGCACAGGGCAAGCAAGAGGTGATAACCACACTACTGTGAGTCTAACTATAAAATGTGGATTGTAAGCACACCTGCTGGCCTCACAGGGAGGTGGCACAAGTATTAATGAAGTAATCCCTTTTAATGGCTTGGCATAAAAAGGTGTCATAAAGAAAATAACCTATAAATAACCACCAGTATGAAAACCAATCATCTCAAATTCTTGTAATCATTCATGAAAAACCTATACACATTAAGTATCCCTTATCCAAAATTCTTGGGAACAGAAGTGTTTTAGATTTCTGATCAGTTTTTGTTTACTTTGGAATATTTGTACATACACAACAAGATACCGTGGGGATGGGGCCCAAGCTAAACATTAAATTGATTTATGTTTCATATACACCCTATATACATAGACTGAAGGTAATTTTATACAATATTTTTTTAAATTTTGTGTGTGAAACAAAGTTTGTGTTAAGTATTTATGCACGGAATTTTCCACTTGTGGTGTCATGTCAGTGCCCAAAAAGTTTCAATTTCGGAGCATTTTGAATTTCAGATTTTTGGATTAGGGATACTCAGTCTGTACTATGTACAAGAGATATTCTATGACATTTGTTATCAGGTAGAGATTTGAATGGTACAATCTAACAATCAATTGCAGATGCTCCAAAATACCTCTTTATTTTGGTGTGACTTGATGGCCAATCTCTGGCTAAAAACAGAAGGACCTAAGAAGTCAAACCCCAACAAAACTCTGTTCCTGCTGCCAAGTCCCTGGAAATTTCCTAGTGCCTATTCTTCCCAAGACCTGTTTTCTCTGCTTTTCCTTTAATTTAGTGAGCTACTCATATCTATGAGAGCTAAATGTTACACTAAGGTACCATCCCACCCTCCTCTGGTTGAAGGGGTTGGAAAGCTAGAACTACATGTCCCAAACTCCCTTGCAATCAGGGCTCTGTGTACAAATTAATTCCACCAGTTAAATGCACCCGGTGAGATTTGGAAAAAAAGTCACTGCCCTCTTTTGGCTGTTTCTTCTGGCAAAGAAGAGCATGGACGTGTGAAGTTTCTCTGAAGCAGCACCATAGTATCCATTCTCTGACATTCTCCAGATTTGGCAATAGTGGTGGCAGTAGCTGTATGGTGGCAGCAACAGTGGGCCCTTGATTCCAACTTAGTTCCAATGGTGGCCTCAAAGGAAATGATTCCTCTTGTGTTAATCTATATTGTTCCACAGTTATTCCTGGAAATTCAGTCTAGAATCTTCTCTCTCAACCTAACAACTTTGTTAGCACCTAATTATCTGTATTTAGTCTTTTTCTAATCAAAATAACTATCAAAGTTTTACTTCTGCACCAAACCATAATTGACACACTTCCAACAAATTCCCTTCTTGTTTATGCTTTCCAAAGTCAGTTCTGTTGCTTGCAATCAAAGAACCCTTTCTATAAGCTCCTCAGGTGATGTTTGCAGAAGCTACGCTATGATCATGGAAAGAACTTGAGACTTTTTTAGAAACAGGAGACCTAAGTTTGGCCACTTAGAGAAGCACATGACCTTGGTCACATCATTCATACTTCTAAGCCTCAGTTTCCTCACCTGTAAAGCAAGAATAATAACACCCATGCCATAGGATGATTATAAGGATTAAACACATTTAAAAGTAAAAATGTATTCAATACCTAATAGGTATTCAATAAATATTGATATGTGTCTGCACCGGTTTAGTGAACACAATTAGCAATTATCTAGAAATTTTAAATTAAAAAAAAAAACTCATGAAGAAAAAAGCAGGTCAATAGTGCCATTGTTCTGTAAATATTGAAAACTTGCTTGACTATTTTTTTCCTTCCTGGTGGTGGCAGAATGAAAAGTTGAACAGCACCTAGATCTTTGAAGATGTTCTTGAGTCACTGAATCAACTAAACTTGGTGTTCCATTGTTACCTTTTGCTTGGTTTTCTGTTACTTGAAGCTGATGCCAATTGGTCAGGCTCCCTGGGAAAGAGACCCTGAGGTGGTGATTGATTGAGGAGTACCTTCAGGATCAACACCTGTGACAAAGTGAAGCCACTAGGACTGAGCAGAGGAGGTGAAGTGCAATGTAGTTTCAAGAGTTATGAGCCAACCAATGGGGAACCCCTGGGCTGGGCTAGACCATCAGAGCTGTCCCAGACAGAGGCTAGGGGTCCAGGCCTATAGACTCTTTTATGACTCTTGCATTGACCAGTCATTGGGTTCCCTGGGTATGAGTTGCTACCAAGGAAAGTATGTGGCCTCTTCAGTTGAGACCAATTCTTAAAGAGGAACTCAGCTGTGAACTGAGAAATAAAAATAAAATCCTAAGCCCCTCAACCAACTGAATGGACCCACTCTTGGCTAAGGGGATTCCAGAGAAACCTTAAAAGCTGAGTTCCTGGCCATGACTAGACAGGAGGTCGGACATACCTCAGTATAACCCCTCCCTTGCTAACTGCCATTAGGCTTTCTTTCCTAAGGGTTAAACAGAAACTAGCCCTTCAAAAGACATTGCTCCACCACTGATTTCAACCAACTGCCTGAAGCTGCCCCTCTTTTTTGTAGTTTTGACACAGCAACTGACCAGCATTTTTTCCTAATAAAAAGCTACCAACCACGGAGTGGTCCTGGCCAGTCTACGGTGGCAGCGCACAGAGTAGCTTCATGTCCTCTGCTTCACCTTTAGATGTATAGGGACTAATTGTAATACATTTAAATGGTAAGTCTCCATTCCCAATTGAACTTGAGATGCATGTAACATGTATGTTTGCTTACTATACATGTGTGTATCACCCCTTCATGAATATTCATAGCTCCTCTTATAACCTGCTGAACATGCATACTTAGACAACCCACGCAGCATAAATTCCTGTCTCATCCATCCCTCCCTTGAAGTGCTTGCTCTCAGCTTCTGCCGGAGGCTATGCTTCCCAGCCATGGGACGGCCAGCCTGCAGGCTGCAACCCTTTATGAGAAATAAAGCTCCACTTTCCAAATTTATGAACCTCATGATTCTTCGGTTGACAAAATTGTCAGCAGACAATATTGGCAGCAACTGGAGGAATGACTGCATTGGTCCTGAACGGGGAGGGGGCAGCCCCTCAGAGCATTCACCACACACACACGACCTCTAATTCAAGTTGTTATGCAACAGATGTACTCTCATGAGAGAGGTACATGATAGTTAAATCCACTTACTATAATCAAAAATCCTAAACATTTCAAATCAGGAAATGGCATTGTCATTTTGGTTCTTAGAATCTTTGAGTTGGAAGGCACCTCAGAGATTTTACAGCCCACCCTCCTCACTTTACAAATAAGGAAATTGAGGGTCCTGGTATAGTGCATCCATTTTCCCAATGTCACAGAGCCATATCCAGAAGTTTACTCTTTTGACTCATAATTTGTTATATGCCTCCAGCCTTGCATTTATTTGGCAGACAGGTCTGGTTAGCAGGATATTATGCAAAAGTAATATAATCTATATTTTTGAAATTTAAATAATTCTGAAATAGTACCCTCAAGAGTCTCACTTAGCTGTCAAGATTTTTGCATATACATTTTTCATTAGCATAATTGATTAAGCTATAAATGCCTCTATAAAATTAAACATAGTCCTTTGTCATCCAAGTACGTTTAAGCCCCTGATGATAGACCAGAAATTTATGCAATCCAACATTTATTCAATTCCAAGGAAGATAACTAGTTCTAATAAAGGCTTCATCTGGGTGATCAGTTTATGTTCATTAATACATTATAATTTCATAGTTTTTTATCTTCTGCACATGCATTATCTCATTTAATCTTCCCAGAAACTGTGACATAGGCAGGGAGCAAATTATCATCTCCAATTTAAAGATGAAAATACACATCAAGAGAAATGATATGGTCCCTGAAAGACACACATCCAGTAAATAGTGGGGTCAGGGCAAAATGCAGGTCATCTGTCTCAAACCCAGTGTGGCAAACACCTTAAGCTAAACTCCAATGAGTCATGACCTTGTGAAATCTCCTCCCCTTGAGTTCAGGTAGAACCTGTGACTTGCTTAGAATGTGGCAAAGGTGGTGGAATGTCCCTACCTTGATTATGGTAAAGACGTTGGATGTCACTCTTCTGTTTACATTTTGTTATGTTAGACTCTGTAACTGGAGAGAGGCACTCCTGCTGGCCTTGAAGAAACAACCTGCCACCCCATGAGCAGCTTACCTGGAGGTCTACATGGCAGGGAACTGTGAGCAGTTCCCAGAACCTGAGACAAGCCTCTAGGCAACAGCCAACAAAATGTTGGGGTCCTCAACCAAATTCTGTCAACAACACAAACGAGCTTGGAAGCAAATTCTTCCCCATCTAAGCCTCTAGATGAGAATGCAGCCGAGGAGGACACCTTGGATGCAGCCTTGTAAGACCCTGATCAGAAAGGCCCTCATTTATACATGAGACATGCCCAGATTCCTGACCAACATAAGCTGAGATAATAAATGTCTATTGTTATAAGCTGCCTAGTTCATGGTAATTTGTTATGTAACAATAGAAAATTATTACACCTAATATTTCTTCCAGGACAGCTCAGTTAAAATCATATTGTTTCTACCTCATCTTACTCCCTGAGTTCTATAGCCAACCTCCTGAATTTAACCTAGTTCCACCATTGATGAGCTTTGTGAACTTGGCCAAGTTACTTAACTCCTTTGTGCCTCAATTTCTTCAGTAAAATGTAAATAATAATAGTGCTTACTTCATAGTATTCTGAGGACTGAATGAGATCCTCTGTGGAAAATTACTTTTGAAGTGCATGACACATAGGAAGGCTTCAAAAAATGTTGGCTATTAGTACTAGTCTTGATACTGATGTGGGTGTTTGTAACTAACACTATTCTCCTGCATTATTTGTTTTCCAATTTTCCTGTAGTAATTGAAATTTTAGCTGAACATAAAACTACCCGTCTAAAGACTGAATATCCCAATCCTCCTGGCATTTAGAGGTGACCACAGGACCAAATTCTGGCCAATGGGAAGTTGTGTGTGCAACTTCCAAATTATGACAATTGCTGACTCCCCGAAACAACATGAAAATAATCTGTTGACAAAGCAAAATTGAGTTTATTGCTTACCACAATAAGAGAGACCACTACTTTAACAAAATCTTTATAGCTCATGAAGCAGGAAAGGTTAAGGTGACAACTGTATGAGATTTGGAAGTGTGGTTTCAGGTAGATCTTTCAGTTGGGGAAGGAGGAGTTGATTGGGATTGGGCAAAGTTTGTGAATTAATAGTTAGGCTTGTAGGCACCATGAGAGAGTGAAACCTTCATGGAAACCAAGTAACCTTCAGGTTCTTCAGTGAGCCTTGTTGAGCACTCTATTGTCCTGAGAAAGGGTATTTACTCTAATTAGGATTATAGAAATAGTCTATTTTTCTGATCAATGGATTTGGGGGAAGTTCCTGAAACCAACTATAAAATTATTTGCAGCTCTATCTTCCTGGGCCAGAGCTTTCTGGAATGGGAAAGCCATGTAATGCAGACCACAAATAGTAAGATTGTGTTAAGATAGGCTGTTTGCTGTGCTCTCACTTGTAAAAGGAAGGAGCAGACCTTCCCTTTCTTTCTCCCCCTTTCCTTGCCTGGAATGCAGACAGCGGGAGCTGAAGCAACCATATTGGACCACGTGAGGGAATCTGCATGCTGGGGACGGCAGAGCTGCAAGATTGAAAATGTGATTCCCCCAAATGTCAAGCTGCCCTACAAGCCCTGGACCACCAATGTGGGCTTTTACATGAGAAATAAATGTAATTCTACCCAATTTAAGAGCACAGACTCAGAAATTTTTGAAACATGCCTTTTGTCATTTATTTAAGAGAGGGATTAACAACTAGAATGAAGCCAGGGACTATTCCCCCTAAATCCTTAACACATTCATTTTATGGGTTCGCATTCATACATGAGTAGGACCCAAGGCCCACCATCACCACCACGTTTCCAGGAATAGTTTTGGTATAAATAGACATTTAAACAGAAAGAGAGTCACAGTATTCCTTCAGAAGGCAAAGGGGAATATGACATTGAAGGAGTAAAACAGCAAGATTGTTGTTTGTTTGTTGATCTTTTCACTTTTAGAGTATGTGCCACAAAGTTCTCTTGATCACGGGGCTTCATCACTCCCACACTGTGGATGGATAAATACACGCACAAGCAAATACTGTTGTAAATTCCATAGTTGATATTAGCTCAGTCATTTTTCCAATTCACACCAGCTGTCCTGAAAAATCATTGATCCTGTAGTGTGAGGCAGTTCCTCAAGACTGTCATGAAGTTCACTGTTATTCATAGGTGCCAAGGGAAGCCCCATCTTACCTTATAGTTTAGAGCTGCCATACAATGGTGACAACTTAAACTATCGCATTATTAAGTTTAAATATCAGTAATTTGCTGGGCAGTTAGGCTCACCTTGTTTTAGTGATGGCTTGGGGATAGTTGTGGTTTGCTGTCCACTGTCTCTGACTTTGTAGCAGAGAACAAACTTGCAAGACTATTAAATAGAATGTTACAGGGCACAATCTATCTGCATGTGAGGCAGGTCTTTATCCAGAATTTCTTCATGTGGACTCAATCTCCCACTGGAGGGACTGAGTTGGCATGGAGTCCAGTGTTGTCCTGACAGCTCACACTTAGGATGAGAAGAAATTGGAATAGAAATGTATCTTGGACAAAGACAGTAATATGTCCTCAGGGGCTGGAGCTATCACAGGCTGTCCCCTGATGGTGTCATCTGGCCTGCAGCCCCACAGTTTTTTGAACTGCAGCCCTCATGTTCATCATGACAATTGGAAGGGCCTCAGGCTAACTGAGGCCTGCTATTTCATTGCAGTTGGCTTCTTCAACTAACAGAGATGTGGGATGGAGCAAACTGCCTAAGTTCTTATTTGTGACCTTATTTATGAATGTTAATACTATTTCTACCATAACATCAAGAAGAGAGCAGTCAGCCCAGATTCTTAGGGGTCATTACCTGATTCTTCTATTAACAAAAGTCTGAATCTCCCACCCTAATTGATAAGGGTCCCCAGTATGCTAACTCAAGCAATGTCCTACACCCCAGGGAATGGGCAGCACAGTGCCCTGGGGAGGCTGCCCCAAGGACAAAGGGAGCAGAAGTGTTCAATCCCCAGAGCCTGAGAGCTGCCTGCCTGGGAGCACTGCCACTGACAGCAACACCAACACCTCCAATGGCAGGGCCACTACACACCTGCACAGACTTTCAGGGGATCTGGGGACTGGCCCACCTGTGTGCCAGTCCCAGGACCTGAGGACTGGCACATACCACCTACTGCCACTGGTGCCCATGTGTGCCATTCCACGGCCTGAAGACAGGCCCATACCACCCACTGCCACTGGCACCCAAGCACACACTGTCTGGGGCCCTGGGGATTGATCTACCCCACCAACTGCCACCAGCACACACCACTGGGGGACCCAAGGACAGGTCCTCCCTGCCCACCACCACTGCCACTGCCAGCACCTGAGCATGCTGCCTCAAGCCTGAGTACCAGACTGCCCAGACTCACCACTGCTGGCACCCACATATGCCACCCAGGAGCCTGAGGACCGGCATGCCCAGCCCATTGTCACAGCCACTGATGCCCAAGGACTGGATTGCCTTGTGCCCCCATCCCTAGCAAAGCCTCAGCACAGCCTCTAATAACAACTACAGCCTAAGCCACTGAAAAACTCACAGCCAGCACTGATGCTGATTACAGGTGAAGAAATTATACAGAGATTACACCACTGTGCCCACCCAGAACCAAAGCCAAAGTGCCCTACCCAACCAGTGTTGTAGATACATCTACAGGAAAAAGTCTTTCCCTAAGAAAGCCAATTTACAAAATCATAAGAAGCAACTATTACACCAGATGTGTAGCCATCAATGTAAGGACACAAGAGACATGAAAAAGCAAGAAAACATGGCACCTGCAAAGCAATATGATAATTCTCCAGGAACAGAGTCTAAAGAAAAGGAAATCTATAAAATGCCCAAAAAAGAATGTAAAATAAGAAACTCGGTGAGATACAAGAGAACGCAGATAAATGATACAAAGAAATCAAGAAAAAAAATTGATGATCTGAATAAGAAATTTAACAAATAGACATCATAAAAAAAGAACCAAACAAAAACCCTGAAACTGAAGAATTCAGTGAATTAAATAAATACAATTGAGAGCCTCAACAACAGACTACATCAAGCAGAGGAAAGAATTTCTAAACTTGAAGATAGATCTTTGGAAATAACCCAGTCAGACAAAAAGAAAAAGAAAAAAAGAATGACAAAAGCCTACATCACATATAAGACACCATAAAGTGACCAGATATTTGAGTTTTAGGAGTTCCAGAAGTAGAAGAGATGGACAAAGGCATAGAAAACCTATTTAATAAAATAACAGTTGAAAACTTCCCAAGTCTTGCAAGATATATAGATGTCAAGATTCAGGAAGCTCAAAAATCACCAAATAGATTCAACCCAAAAAGATTTTCTCCAGGGCACCTTATAGCCAAACTGTAAAAAGTCAAAAAGAGAATTTTAAAACAGCAAGAGAAAAAGTGTCAAGTCAGTCAAGTCACATATGGGAGAATCCCCACCAGACTAACAGCAGATTTCTCTGTAGAAACCTTATAGACCAGGAGAGAACAGGATGATGCATTCAAAGTGCTGAAAAGGAGAGGAAAAAAAAAAAAACCTGCAGCCCCACAGTCCTTTCAACTGCAGCCCTCATATTCATTGTGACAATTCTTCTATTAACAAAAGTCTGAAGCTCCCACTCTAATGGATAAGGGTCTCCAGTATGCTGTTGTGGGCACTTCATATAAATGGGATTGTACAATATATGATCTTTTGTGACACAGTTCTTTCACTTAGCATAATGTTTTCAGGGTTCATTCCTGTTGTAGTGTGTACCAGCACACCATTCCTTTCTATTGCTGAATACTATTCCCTTGTATGAATACACCACATTTTTTCCATTTACTAGTTGATGGAAAACATCATCTCTTGCCTGAACTACTGCCCGCACCTCCTAACTGGTCTTTGTGTATCCAGCCTGCCCTACCACATATAATATGACTGCACCACTTAAAGTCCATTAATGATTCCTCATTGCTTTTGGTATTAATCCAAATGCTCAACATAGCAAGAAAGACCCTTTGTGATCTGGATCCTGATTACCGCCCAAACCTCACATCCAAGTCCCAACTAGGTTCCCATTCTTCTGAACTTCTGATGGTTCCTCAAATGCACTGTGCTCTCACATGCCTCCAAAACTTTGCATGAGCCATTCCCTTTAAAGTTTCCTTGAGAATAGGCATCTTTGCCTGTTTTGTTCATTAATGCATCCCAGGCACCTAGAATAATGTCTTGCATAAAGCAGTTGCTCAGCAAATATTCGTGCCTACAGATGTTTTAATTTGAGTGTGTAGATGACCTCTGAGATGGCCCCCAATAAGCCCTGCCTCCTGCTATTCAGGTCCTTGTGTAATTTCCTTCCTGAACGTGGGCTGAATTTAGAGACTCAATTCTAACTAATTGCATACAACAGAAGTGATAGAATGCCTCTTCCAAGATTAGGTTATAAAGACAGTGGCTTCCATCTTAGGGACCCTCTCACTCTCTCTTGGATCACTTGTGCTAGAATAAGCAAGCTGCTGTCCTGTGAACAGCCTTGTGAAGAGGCCTAAATGCTGTAGTGAAGAACTGAGGCCCTCAGTCCAACACCATGCAAGGGAAGGAAGCCTGCCAACCATCACAGGAGCGAACTTGCAAGTTGATCCTCCAGTCCCATTTGAACCTCAAAATGAGACCGCAGGCCTGACTGACAGCTTGACTGCAAGCTCATCCAAGACCTTGAGCCAGAAATATCCAGCTAGGTCACTCTGGACTCCTGACTTCGCAGAAACTATGAGATAATGTTTATTGTTTTAAGTTATGCAAAAATAGACAACTAATACACATTTTGGTACTAAGAGTAGGGTGCTTAGATATCAAAAACATACAATGTAAGGATGGCCTTAGAACTAAGCAATGAACATTGAGCAGATGTTAATGAAAGCTTAAAGCACCTTCAACACGACTGTTCATAGAATTTTGGACTTTGAGTATGCTAAGGTGAGGGCTTTCAGGAAATTAAAGAAAAACTTATTAGCAACTGAAAGAAAGGAGATACCTGTTATAAAGTAGCAGAAATCTCAGCAGCACTCTCACCTGCAGATATATGCCTAATGAACCGGGAAATCTAAGAATATTTCCAAGCCAAGCTTTTAAGATGCCACCAAGTTTATTCTCACTTCCTATAGTCAAATGGGAGAGGAGAGAGATAGACTAAGGAAAGGGATGTAAACAAAAGGAGCTAGGACTTGATGATTTTGAAATTTCTCATCCTCTCTAGATGACAAATGACATTAAAATGTAGAAATGGCTTCAAAGCAAAGAGCAAATCCAGGGAAATGCTGGAAAACCATGGTCTGAAGATAAAGTCAAGGGTTTGAATAAGCCTTGAGCTGACACTAGCCCCAGCTGACAACCTGCCTGAAGCCTCATGAGAAAAGTAGATTCCTGACTCACAGAAACTGTGAAATAAGTGTCGTTTTTGGTACTCAGTGCCAAGTTTTGTGGTGATGTGTTACACAGCAATGAATCACAAATACACTGAACTTCTGGATAAGATGTTATTTGGGGGGAAAGAGTCTTCTGACCAAAGACAGCCAAAAAGCATCTTCAGGCAAAGCTAGAGGCTGTAAGCAACAAAAGTAAACCTTCCTCCCACTAAGATGTTTTAAAATGCATTGGCTCTCTTTAGATGGTGGGTACAGAGGAGAAAGATAAATGGTGAGATGGATGGTTTCTGCCAGCTGGACTCACAAGATCTTTCTTCCTGAGGGATCAAGCAGTGTCTTTTCCTGGCCAGTGGGAAGTAAGATGCACAGATCTCCCCCCATTTCCTGCCCTTGCTCTTCACAGATTCTCTTCTAGATGAGATATTAAGGATTCCAGGTTCTTCCGATGCCCAGGCAGTGGATTTGAGCTCTCTCTCTTCCAGCCCCTCCTTCTCTGATTCCCTATCCCATCCCCACAGAACCAACAAGCATACCCGGTGAACCACCGTGGGCCAAGTTCTGGAAATGGGGATCTGCCAAGTCGCAAAGTGAAAGAAAAGCTCCTCTAACCAATCTTCTCCTCACACCACCTTAGGGGCTTGATCATGGGTACTTTGATTTATTTATACCTTAGAAGAACCTCACAAGGACATGTGGAGAGAGAACAGGGAAGGATCAAGAGCATGTGAGAATTCTTGCCTTGGGAAAGCCTCGAGAGATGATCCCGCCCAACTCTTTGCACCACTCCTGCCCACAGCCACGTAAGACATCAGCGGAACCTGCCTTGTGCGGAACTGGACCCAGTCGTGCCCTTCCCCACCTGTCCTGTCTCAGCTGATGGAGAGCCCTGGCCAACCACCCTGGAAGTAGCCCACTTGCCCCTGAGAACCAGGCAGCCTACATTTTCCAATACAAAACCAACCGAATTTTCCAAATATCCACGAAGATGCCTCTAGGCTTTCGGATGAAGACAAAGACAGTCACAACGTGGCACAGGGTGGCAGCAGAAACACTGGGGTCAGTAAGACTGAGACAATCCAGCTCCCAGACATGCCTGGTCACTCATCCAAGGGGCTGCTACTGATGCCTCCTTTGTCCTCTTCCCTCCTAGGTCCGGTCCTCAGAGCCGACAGCATTCACTCTGTGGTTTAGGAGACAGCAGCTAGCTGGGCAGCCTCTGAGCATCTCCACAGCCCTAGGAGGGACCAAATTCTCTCATCTGAACCTCATCTTCTTTGTTTCTGCTGGCTGCAGAGGGCCAGAGGAGGGGCTGGCTGTGTGGAATAGGTGGGTGCAGTCAGGGAAAGGCTGGTACTCAGGAGGTGAGGTTCATGGTGGGCAGGGAGCATGGGGTGGAAGGAACCAGAAGGCATTGCTCCCTGTTCCTCACTCAACCCAGATTTCTGGGGAGCAGTTTTGGACAGCATGCTGGATTCAAATCCTGGTTGTGTGATTTCACCTTTCTGAGTTTCTTCACATATGAGGGTTGTTACAAGGACTAAAGTTTATGTTGTGTACAGAGTGCCTGACACAGCAGCAGGCGCACAGCCACCAATCAAAGCCCAGTAGCTATTATTGCCCATTGTTGTCTGTTTTTTGTGAGTGTACACCTACAGAGAAAATTACAATAATCATATCGGGGTCGTATTTTATAATTTCCAACCTATGTCGCATACATTTTTTCTCCCTTAATCCTCCATCAGCCCTCTGACGGAGATTTTATTACTATTATTATTCCCACTTTTGAAGGAGGAAACTGAGAAGAATGAGAGAAATGGAAATAAGGGCGTTGTGAGGGGAGGAATAGGAAGAAAATTTCTCCAGTTTATACCTACTCAGAAGCAGACAGGGAACTATGCATGCCAACTTCTCTGCACTCCCAGGAAAAATAAGCAACAAAATACACCCTCTCTGGCTGTGGCAGAGGAGAACAGACACTGAGATCAGAAGCTCTGGACTTGCATACCAGCAATGTCCCTTACATGCTAATTTCCCCAGACCTTAGCTTCTTCATCTGCAAAATGGGGGTAACATTAATACCTTGCAGATGCTGGTGCTCTGAAGATCAAATGAGACACTAGAGGTGAAAAGGCTCTCTAAGCACAGAACAGTACCCACATTTATTATTATTGAAAAGGTTATCTTGAAAACCTTTCTCTGACCTCCATTCTCATTTTGCAAACTCAAACCACAAATTTCTCTTTTCCTATGCTTCCCACAGTATTCCATGCCTCTATGTAAGAGCCGTTATTATCTACTTACATATCAGCTTTTTATCTATTACCATCTGAGCCCTCCCCACGTGCCCCATGACTGTTCCTTATCCAGGGCTAGCCCAGGAGCTAGCATACAGTAGGTATTCGATAAGTGCTCACTGCATAAAGTAATGAACATCCCTCCAGTTTCTCCAATCTAACATCAATCCAGGTGGGTGAGAGGAACTCCAAGAGCAAGCTGAGAGAAGAAATCTTCTTCTCTTTCTTGATCCTGTCATCTCTCCTCCACTTCACTGGGTTATCTGGATTTAGCACAAGAGCAGCTGGAGAAGTTTCAACATGTGGAAATAACCAGAGGCAAGGGATTGGAAAGCTACCCTGGGATCCAGTCCACAAGGCCAGAGGGCAGAGTTCCAATGTGGAAATCGGCCTCGGGCCCTTGCCCTGCTACAGACCCGTCATCACCAAGCCAGCCTGGCCTGACTGCCAGGTGCTTAGCTGGCCAGTCAGCAGTCGGAGTCACTTCAACCAGGATGGAAATAAATCTGGGCAGTAGATTCTAGCCAGAAACTTTGGCCCAGCTTCTTATCTAGCCAAAATGATTGTTCTATAAGCATGTTTAGAAAACATTCTCAGAGGCAAAAATCGACTTTTTAACAAATGGTACTGGGTAGTCATTTGAAAAAAATTAAATCCACACCTCACACCATACATAAAAATAAACTCCAAATCACTCAGAGATCTAAGTATTAAAAAAAAAAGGAAATCACACAACTACCAGAAGAAAAGATGGGCAACTTCCTTTCTACCTGGAATAAGTAAAGGTTTTCTAATTATGACTCAAAATTCAGATGTAATAAAACATTGATCAATTCGACCACAGAAAATTTTTTGAAAACTTTCGTATGACAAAAACACCATGAACAAAGTCAAAATGCAACTGAAAAATGGGACAAAATATTTGCAACTTTTATCGCAGATAAAGAGCTAATTTCCCTAATATAGTATACTCTTAAAAATGGAGGTAGGGCAAGACCAAAAGCCTAGTAGAAAAATGGCTAAACTTGAATAGAAAATTCGCAAAAAAAGATACAAAAGCAGATAAAGAACTGTTCAACTTCACTCATGATTGGAAAACTGCAAATCGAAACCACAATGAAATACCATGTCCTGCCTATTGTATTGACAAAGTTAGAAAGAATGACAACGCCTACTTTTCTCAAGGCTGTGAGGAAACACACACTGTAATGAGAATGATGAGAATGCAAACAGACACAGCACCATCGGAGGGGATTTGGGCAATCTCTGACAAAAGTACACATGCATTTACCCTTTAACCCACCAATCCCAGGTCTAGGAACCTACCCTGAAGATACACCTCCAACACTATAAAAATACATATGTATAAGGTTATTCATTGCAGCACTGGCTGCAATTGCTAAATGTTGGAAACACCCTAAAAGCACATGTGTAGAAAGATTGGTTGAAATGGTAGTACATGCATACAATGGAGTGCTATACAGCTGTGAAAAGGTAAAAGTGGAGTGATTTCCAAGGAACACAGCTAAGTGATAAAAGCAAAGTACAAAAGTTTATCTATAGTATGTCACCTTTCATGTAAGAAAGTATGATAGTTAATTTTAGATGTCAACTTGAATGGATAGAGGGATACCCAGATAGCTGATAAAACATTATTTCTGGGTATGTCTGTGAAGGTGTTTCTGGAAGAGTCTGGCATTTGAATCAGTGGACTGAGATCCACCCTCACCCAATGTGGGCAAAACAATACAGCTGAGGGCCTGGATAGGACAAAAAGGCAAAGGAGAGGTGAATTCTCTGTCTCTCTTCTCCTGCCCTTGGGCATCTGAAGTCCAGGTTCTCCGGTCTTCAGACTCCAGGACTTGCACCAACAGCTCTCGGTTTCTCAGGCCCTTGGCCTTGAACTGAGTGTTACACCATTGGCTTCCCTGGTTCTCCAGCTTGCAGATGGCTATTGTGGGACTTCTCAGGATTCATAATCATGTGAGCCAATTTCCCTAATAGATTAGCAAAAAATGTCGCCAACTCATGAAACCAGTTAGGTACAGGGGTGGTTGGAAATGAGATGGGAAGGATGAGTGGATGGGAGCAGAGCAGAGGAGATGGGGAAGTGACATTTCTCTGGATATACCTTTTTGTATAGTTTTGACTTTTAGAACCATGGTATGTTTTACACCCTCAAGGAAAAAATCAACGTGGATAGCGGAGAAAAAGCAAAATAGAATACAAATAGAAATAAATGAACCTACCTGGATTTCAAATGAATAACATAACTGAACTTAAGGGGGCAATAAAAAGAACTCACGTAAATCTTGAACATCATCTTTTGACTAAATAGGTCATGTTAAAGACAAAAAGAACTGTAAACAAATATTGAACTTCGTTGGCTGGGCGCGGTGGCTCATGCCTGTAATCCTAGCACTCTGGGAGGCTGAGGCGGGAGGATCATTTGAGCTCAGGAGTTTGAGACCAGCCTGAGCAAGAATGAGATCCCGTCTCTACTAAAAAAATAGAAAGAAATTATCTGGACAGCTAAAAATATACAAAAAACTAGCCGGGCATGGTGGTGCAAGCCTATAGTCCCAGCTACTCTGGAGGCTGCGGCAGGAGGATTGCTTGAGCTCAGGAGTTTGAGGTTGCTATAAACTAGGCTGACGCCATGGCACTCTAGCCCGGGCAACACAGTGAGACTCTGTCTCAAAAAAAAAAAAACAAATATTGAACTTCAAGCCATGAGTTTATTTTTCATAGTGGTATGGATTAGCAATTCCACAATGATATAATGCTCATTCTACTATTAAACAATGAGACTCAGTTTCCACACTGTCAGAGAAAAGAGTTTCAAATATGAAAAGGGTTAGAATTAACCTATTGGTGTTGAATTGGAATTGGAGGCATAAGTATGAACTCATAGTTTCAAGGGAGGGGAAGAGAGAGACAGAGACAGAGACAGAGACGTATAAATAAACATGTATGTATTTCAAAAAAAGAGGGAGTGGATTGTGTAGGCTGAGAATTGCTGGATTAAACAATTCAAATAGGTTTCCTTACTGCAGGGTTTCTCAGGATCTTTAATTTCCTAGTGAATCCCCAGCAAAGTGAGATAAAACTCCATGGTTTCCAAAAGTATTTGACCGTGGAATCCTCTTCCCACGGGGTATTAGCACAGGACTAAAGTTCACGCTAGAGTTTTGAAGACAGGCAGAACCAAGTTTGATGTGCCACCACCCATTTCTTGCTGGGGGACTTGAGCAACCTCCTTTTATCTGCAAAAAAAGATTAGGTGAGCTCACACGAGGCACCTTATTAGTTTTTCACTTTTCTCTTTCTTCCAACACTCCCATCTTATCCCCTCGGGGAGCCAGTTCCTGCTGCAGCCAGCTTCCAAACACAGCCCATGCCAGGACTGTGCAGAGAGTACAAATGAGCAGGCCAGCCCGCCCAAAAGCAATTAGCTGTGTGGAATGCCATGGTCTTTCCTTCTCTCTTTTTGAAACTGGCTCTGCCTGAGCCCAGCACCTGGGTGACAAGTTGGATTTGATTTAAGAAGCCAAAAGAAAAGAAAAGGAAAGGAAAAGTAGAAGACAATTAGAATGGCTTGCAGAAAATTATAAGATCCTCATTCCTAATCTTCAGGATGGGGGAAACACGGCAAGAGGAGGGCAGGAGGCAGCCAGGGAAGGCAAAGGGGGCCCCACTGCAGATCCTGTTGTCCTCTGGAGGCAAAGGGCTTCGTTCTCTTAGTCCGGCTTAGTCTCGGCTGCAGGGATCTGGGTCATGGGTTGAAGACTGAGCCAGCAGATCTGATTGGCTGGACAACCCCAACCAATTTTAAGTGAATTTAAAGTGAGCCAAACCCAGAGAAGCCCTGTGTATTCTCGACAGTTTGGACTTGGTGGGATAAGAGAGGGTAGAGACTGGTCCACTGTGATTTCTGGTCATTTTTTCTCCCCAGGTGAGTCATTACCCAGCCCCGCATGCAGGTTCTGCCTCAAAGCTCAGCGATTTACCACATGGGGATAGGAAATCTCTGGCCAGGCCTCTGACAACAAGATGAAGAGAGAAAAGCCAGATGCAACAGAGAGGCCAGGCAGAGTGGTTTGAGTGACCAAGGCCAATTCTATCTGCTCCATCCTTTGGGAATCCACAGCCGTGTTTCCCAGCCCTCTCCTCTTGCTGGCCCTCATGACGGTAATAATCAGAGGCGCCTTCTGTGTTGGGCACATTCTATGTGTCAGGCACTATGCTAACCATTATAATGTATGTATCTATTATCTATCCCATTTAATCCTCATAACAACCCTGCAAAAGAGATGTTCTTTTATGTAACAAGTATTTATCTATTGAATGCATTCCATGTGCCAGAAACTGTGCTGGCAATATATGATGAATTTACAAATAGCAGAGGAATTACTATCCCATTCTACAGACAAGAAAACTGAGGCTCAAAGAGGTAAAGTAACTCTTAACCAGATTATTCCCATATACTTCAACCAGTTAATGGAGGCACCTCCACAGACGCCCCTCCACCCCCATCCACCTGAGACTGTGTACCAAAAAAGCAGAAACGTTTGCTAGGAAACAGCACCCTAAACACAAGTTATTTTCTTTCAACAAGAAATTGCACTTCGTTTCTATTGTGAGGACAGCTTCTCTTGTTCAACAAGCAATCGCTTGTCTCCTAATAATCACTTCTAATAAAATAAGATGGCCAGCAAAAGTTCTCTAAGGAAGAGTTTTACAGAGCAAATATAACCAGTCCACCTCAGCACCTAGAGGGAGCTCAGTGGCTATGGGAAGAAAAGATAAACTGAGGCACGAAAGCATTAAGCAATTTCCTCCTTTGATCAGAATCACATCTGGAATCACAAAATGTGAGAATCAGAAAAAGAACTCACTCACTCCTCAAGGGCACCTTGTGGGCACCTCCCCAGCATCATCCGCTTTTCTTGATTTTCCTGAGGATAGCCGCACCTCCCTCTCTCAGCCCATTTACTATGGGAAGCTGGTGCCGCTCCAGCTCCAACCAGGCATCCCATTCCCTGTCCTCAGTTACTGCTTCAGAGATGGGCAGGTTGTTGATTAGCCAATGTTGTCCAAGGAGGTACATGCAGAGGTTTGCTGAGGCTTCTGGGAAAGAAGCATCCTTGCTCTTCCAAAGGAGTGATGGAGCAGATAGAATTGGCCTTGGTCACTCAAACCACTCTGCCTGACCTCTCTGTTGCATCTGGCTTTTCTCTCTTCATCTTGCTGCCAGAGGCCTGGCCAGAGATTTCCTATCCCCATGTGGTAAATCGCTGAGCTTTGAGGCTGAACCTGCATGGGGGCTGGGTACTCAAAGTGGTCCTCACTTTGGATTTGGAAGAAGTAGGGAGCTCCTGGCCTCAAATTTGAAGCTCTACAGAAGGCAAAGCACGCAGCCTGAAAGCGACTGAATCTTGAGCACAACACTGAGCCACTGAGTCAGCCCAACATGGAAGCTAACCTGGAATCCCACCCTTACTTTGGATGTTCCAATTACTTTAGTGAATAAATCCCCTGTGTAGTTTAAGCCTATCTTGTTGGGTTATTTACCACAGAAGACAGTGGCCAGCATGAAGCAAAACTTGTCCTCTTACAGATAAAGAAACTGAGGCCCAAAGAGGTTCAATGACTCTATCGAGGTTACACATCCAGAAGAGGAAGGCATCAAAGTTTTTCTGAAAGTTTCCAAAAGGAAGAATAGGATTCTAGTTTGGAATTTCCCTGGAAATGGACTTCTACCCCTGATTTTCTATAGGGAAGAACATTCCCCAATTGGAGCTATCCAGTAATAAGATGGATTACCCTTGAAGAAGTTGACTTCCTGGCCGCAGAAAATATTCAAGCAGAAAGGTACAAAGACTCTGACAGAGTAGCAGAGGGGATTTAGGTCTCATGGAGATGGTTGATGTAAACATCTCTAACTGCATGGGCTGGAAGGGATTCAAGAAGCCACGTAGTTAGTACCTAAGAGTCTTTCAACATGAAGACTGTTTGCAGAACTAGGAAAAGCACCCAGAAAGAATCTCTGACTTCTAATCTTCTACTCCAGGGCTCTGCCCATGACATCACACCACTTCTAAAGACATTTGGTGCAGTCACACAATGGGAGGAAGCCTAGCATCATGGTTAAGAGAACTGGCATGGGGAAATAGGATTGGCCCCAAATATATGAAAAGATGCTTAATGACACTCGTAATAAGAGAAATGCATATTGAAACTGCACTTAGATACCACTTTTTTATCTATCAGATGGCAAAAATCCACAAGTTGACAAGGTGTTCAGTTGGAGAAGCTGAGTGAAAAGAGACACTCTCAATGCTGCTGGTGGAACAACTTTGGTATAACAACTGTGGAAGATGGTTTGGTGATACCTATCAAAATTACAAACACACATACCCCATAACCTGGCAATCCCACTTCTGGAAATTTATCCTACAGACATACTTGCATGTGTATGAAATAACGTATATACAAGTTTAATCATAGCAGCAGTGCTTGGAATAACAATAATGATAAAAGGTAGAAAACGCCTAACTGCCCGTCAGTAAGGGACTAGGCAAATTCAATGGCTCACCCATTTGGTGGAATACTATGCAGACACAGGAGCAAAAATGAGGACACTTTTTATGAAATGTTCTGGAAAGAACTTATTAACTTGAAAAATTCCTGGAAAAAGGAAAATGCATAACAGTATGTAAAATATATTAGCTTTTATTTAAAAGGAAGAAGATACTATATGTTTGTATTTCTTACATTTGCATAAATCCTAGAAGAAAGACAGTAAAAAAGTGATCATGATAGGTGAGAGGTGAGGGAACTGGGTGCTGGGAGATGGGGTGGGAGTGAAACTTTTCACTATTTACTCTTTTATATTTTTTGAAAATATATATATTCCTTTTTGTATAAAAGGAAAACTTGGTTGGAGTCTTTCTGACAGGTCTAGGTTTAAATTCTAATTACACTGACAGTTACATGTAGGTTAAGTGATGCTTATTCTATCTATTCTCCTATAATTATGAACAATAGCTGTGAAAGTTCACAGATATGCCACAGAAGAATTATCCAGACTTTTGCTGTGGCAGTGTAGACACGTTAGACCTCGGGTTCCTATAAATGCCAGCTACCTCAAAGAAGCATAATGATATCTGTTTTGGGAGGTTGTTGTGAAAATTAATTGAGATAATGCAGAAAGCACTTAGCACAGGGCCTGGTGCATAATAAATGGCTAATAACGCAGATTGTAATACTTCCCAAATAGATGTTTTTAGACAAACAAACAAAACCATCAAGGAAAGATGTTTTAGACTAAATAATAATGGCAATGGAGCTGCCACCATCTGACGGGTATTTCGAATATTACAAGTGCGCTGCACAGGAAGAAGGAATGGAGCCAAGGTCACAAACACCGAAACATTCACCAGATTCTCCTCTCGCACTGTTGGACCAGGAAGGTGGGTTGAATGGCAGGTGGCAAATTAGAAAAATCTGCCTTTGGCAAAATGTTGAAAATATTGCAGAGAGAGAGCAAACTGTTAGGAAGCAAAGAACTTTCAGCAAACTTGATAGCAGCACCGTCTGACAAACAAGACACACACACCACCGCCATTTATTTGACCATATGTCAACTCAGGAACCCAGCACACACCATGTGAAACACCAAGGATCCTATTCTCTAGCTCCAACTCCTCATAGATTTCACTATTTAACCATTTCACTCCTCTTTCCAGTGGCTTTCAAAAGCACTCTGATTATATTAGATAAATGTAATATAACTACTAATAGTACACAGTACAAAGCAATAATATGTAAGTGAGTGCTACAGTCTATAAATACCATGACTAGAAAAGAGGACAATTCCCACAGGCTGTTATGGTGGGAAAAGGTTTTAAGAAGGAAGTGAAATTTGATCTAAGCCTGGAAAGATGTGAAAGATTCAGATAGGTGGAGAAGAAAGGGAAGATACTTCCAAGAGGGGAGGGGCCACATATATAATAAAAACTGGCATTTAGTGAGCACATACTACATGCCAACTATTCTTCTAAGCTCTATGTGTGTACTAACTCATTTAATCCCCATGATAACCTTACAAAATAGGTACTAATACTTTATAGACAAGGAAACTGAGACATAAACAAAGTAAGGAACTTGCCCAAGCAAGAACCCATGGGACTGGGACTCCAATTCAGCAGTGGAACACCAGGTCCCATGCTGTTAACCACTGCATTCCACCCTCCTCACCAGGCTGTCATGAGCCTTTTGAGCTGAGATGAGGAAGTAGATTTTTTTTTTCATTGTAGTAAACTACATATAATGCAAAAAAAACCACACACACAACATAAAATCTACCATCTCAACCATTGTTTTTTTTTTGTTTTTTTTGTTTTTTTTTGTGGGACAGAGTCTCACTCTTTTTTGCCCAGGCTAGAGTGAGTACCGTGGCATCAGCCTAGCTCACAGCAACCTCAAACTCCTGGGCTCAAGCAATCCTCCTGTCTCAGCCTCCTGAGTAGCTGGGACTACAGGCATGCACCACCATACCCGGCTAATTTTTTCTATATATTTTTAGTTGTCCAATTAATTTCTTTCTATTTTTTAGTAGAGATGGGGTCTCGCTCTTGCTCAGGCTGGTTTTGAACTCCTGAGCTCAAACAATCCGCCCACTTCGGCCTCCCAGAGAGCTAGGATTACAGGCGTGAGCCACCGCGCCCGGCCCATCTCAACCATTTTTAAGTGTATAGCTCAGTGACATTAAGTCTATTCATATTGTTAGGCAACCAACCTCCAGAACTTTTTCATCTTGGCAAAACTGAAACTCTGTACCTATTAAACAACTGCTCCCCACTCCCCCGCCTCCAGCCGTGGCAACCACCAGTCTACTTTCTGTCTCTATGATTTTGACTACTTTAGGTCCCTCATATAAGTACAGTCATACCATATAAGCCCTTTTGTGTCTGACTTATTTCACTTAGAATGATGCCTTCAAGTTTCACCAGTGTTGTAGCATATGTCAAAATTTCCTTCCTTTTTAAGGCTGACCAATATTCCATTGTACGTATATACCACATTTTGTTTATCCACTCATCCACAGATGGCCATTTGGGTTGTTTCCACCTTTTGGCTACTGTGAACAATGCTGCTATGAGCATGGATGTACAAGTATCTGTTTGAGTCCCTGCTTTCAATTCTTTTAGATATATACCCAGAATTGGAATTTCTGGATCATACGGTAATTCCATTTTTGAATTTTTGAGGAAGCACCACACTGTTTTCCATAGCAGCTGTACCGTTGTACATTCCCACCAACAGTGCACGAGGGATCCAGTTTCTCCACATCCTTGAAGCTAGGTTTGGCCCTTCCGAAACTGACGTGAAGGCAGGACATCTGAGCAGAACAGTCCGGGAGACAGTTGGAGATACTGACCATGACTCAGGTGACAGAATGGTGCTGCAGACAGACCTGGAATTTATCCAACAAGAAATGAGAGACACCATGAAGATAAATGAGTGCTGCTGAGAGTAGAGGGAGGACAGCGGGAGGTGAGGAGGACTAGCCCAGTTGGGTGGCACATTAATTCACAAATGGCAGCTGCTAATTGTCTTTAAAAGGCTCATTCTCTAAGTTAAACATCCCTCTGCAGTCCCCGGATTTGCTTAGCAAATGCGTTTGCATATTAAAATAAATACTAACTTACTTCTGATGGAATTACCCAAAACCAAAATTAAAGACTCCAATGATAGTTAACATCTGTGGGGTTGGATTTTTTCATGTATTTAAACCTTGTAACAAACTGTGGGGTGGACATTATTCTTCTTGCTGTAGTCCTCTGAGGGAGGCAAAGCAATGCGCACCTCCAAGAGAGAGACAAGCTCTCCTGATCTCATTGTTTACTCCTACCTGGGGGGCGGAGTTAGAAGACAATGGTGAGATTTCAGACTCTCAGAATGATGTGTCTGCTAGTTGGCAGGATGCTAGGCATTAAAAGTGTATGCACAAAGATCAGCGGTTGTTAGGGGTTTAGGGGAGGGAGAGATGAATAGGTAGAGTACCTATTTGGGGGCAGAGGTGGATATATGTCATTAACACACTTGGCAAAACCTGTAGAATACACACCGAGAGTGAACCCTAATGTAAACTATGGGCTTTAGTTAATAATAATGTATCAGTATTGGCTCATCAGTTGTAACAAATGTGTCACGATATTTTTAAAAGCATCAGTTTGGTGAAAAAGCAAATATGCCACACTAATGCAAGACGTTAATGATAAGTGAAATTCCAGGAGAGGGGAGATGGGGTATATGGGAGCTCTTGTACTTTCTGTTCAATTTTTCTGTAAACCTAAAACTGCTCAAAAAAATAAAGACTACTTTTTAAGCGTATGCACATAAGTGTGGCCCTCCTTTGTGTCACCTCTCTCCCATGCTATAGGGGTATAAGGAGACCCCGAGGGAGAAGCCCAGCAGGTTGCTCTGGAAGCCTTTCTTCCCGTCTTTAAAGAGCAATCTTAGAAGAAGCCCTGGCATCTTGCTCTTTTGCTCTCTGTCATCTCTCGCTCCACGTGACAGCCAGCTGGACCCCAGGCCCTGCTAACTCATTCTTGGGCATGGAGGTAAGTACAGTCTCCCGATGGATTCATCCCTCTCCAGGTATATTCTGCCTAGTTCTGATGAATGCGTTGTGTTAGTTTTGGATTTGAAGTTGTTTAGGCCTAATTACCTTAGGGGAAAATGTGTGCTTTATTAGCCTGAATCAAATTCACATAGTTTGGGCCTCAAACTGGCTAAAAATAAAAGGGTATTTGTTTTCTTTGCTCTTGTCCCTGATGTAGGTATCTTCCTTGGGAGTCTCCTGGGAAGAAGGCATGGCTAAACCAAAGCAGAATTCTGATATTCCTGGTCCCCCGGCAAAATGCCAACTAATAACACTCCAGAATTCCTTATAACCTCTTATAATTGTACCCATTTTACAGATGAGGAAACTAAGTTTTAATCAGCCTAAGAAACTTGCTCAAGATCACACTTGTAGGTGGTAGAGCTGGTACTAAAACTCAGATCTTCTGACTCTAGAATCTATAATCTATTATTCTACTCTACCTCTCTAGAGGAATAAGGCCGTCTTTGATAATTACATCTTTCTTTATGCATGCTTGCTTATGCTCACCTGATTAACATTTGAGTCTCCTTCACCCAGATCCTATGGTTTTCCATCTCTTAATGTGAGACAGAACCTCCTGCCCAGAGCTAGCCCTACACAAGAATCATACCAAGAAAACCAATATGAGGATGAGCACAAGAATATTAAATCAAATACAAGTACCTAGAGCTTTATGTCTTTAAAGAGAAGGATTTTTCTGTTTCTGGAGGAAGAACAAGATGGATTCTGTCATTCAATAAACATTTATTGGGGCCTTGGGAAATATAGATGAATAACACATAGTCCCTGACCTCAAAAAACAGAGCATTGTCTCAAGGGTGGAGTGGGTGAAGACAAATTAACAGATAATTGTAATACACGCAGGGTAATATGCAAAGTGTTTTATAACTGCAAGAGCATGGAAGCTAACCAATCAAATGCTCACCCATTCAGAGCACACTCCAACCATAAGTAAGGCACCCGGACAAATCTATGTGTATGAGTCTGCTCAGGCTGCCAGAACAAAACACCATAGACTAAGTGGCTTAAACTGCAGAAATAGATTATCTCACAGGTCTAAAGGCTGAAAAGTCCAAGATCAAGGTTCTTGCAGAGTTTGTTTCCTGGTGAAGGCTCTCTTCCTGGCTTGCAAATAGCCGTCTTCTTGCTGTGTCCTCACATGGCAGAGAGAGAGCCCTGGTGTATCTTCCTCTTCTTACAAGGGCACCAACCCTGCTGGATTAGGGCCCCACCCTTATGACCTCATTTTACCTTAGTTAACTCCTAAAAACCCTATTTCCAAATACAGTTCGCATTGGGGGTTAGGGCTTCAACACAGGAATTTGGGGAGACACAACTCACTCCATAACACTACTTGTGCCCTGATGGCAGCATGACAGGTCTATAATTGCTCAGGAGGAATCAACCCATAGTCAGCATTCTAGGAAAAAAATCAATTCTTTTGGTATCACAACAACCCTATAAAGTTCAGTGCTATTGTTATCCCCATTTCACAGATGAGGAGATTGAGGCACAATGAGGTAAAGTAATTTGCTTGAGGTCTCACAGCTAGTAGGTGAGAAGCCAAGAGGTGAACTCAGGCAGTCAGCCTCCTGAGCCTGTGCCCTACCACCTGTTGCATTAAGTACGTACTTTAACCAGGCACTATGCTCACTGTGTGGTAAAGATTAGTCTACAAAAAAATTTGGACAAAAGTAAGGTAGAAAAATTACATATAGTATTCTCTTCTCTAGTATAGACCCTGAAACATAGCAGACATTCAAGAAAATACACTGAATTAATGAAAAAGATGAATGAATTTCTTCTCTAGTACACTAGACACATTACATTTACATGAGTAGGTGCCCCCCCCAACTTCCTTTTGGATAAACAACACTTTTGTCTTGCTGGACTCCGAATAAATCTATACTGTCTACTGTGTGCCCAAAGAAATCACTTATAACGAGCAACATACCATGTATTAATTTCCCAGGGCTGCCATAACAAAGTACAAGCATACTTTGTCTTATTGCACTTTGCTTTATTGTACTTCACAGATATGAAGTACATATGAAATATGTAACCCTCATTATGAAAAACAAAACCCTCATTTTTACAAATTGAGGGTTTATGGCAACCGTGCATCAAGCAAGTCTCTGGATGCCATTTTTCAACAGCATGTGCTCATTCATGTCTCTGTGTCACATTTTGTTAATTCTTGCCATATTTCAAATTTTCTCATTATTATTATATCTGTTATGGTGATCTGTGATCAGTGATCTTTGATGATACTATTGTAATTGTTCTGGGGCAATAAGAAGAGTGCTCATATAAGATGGTGAACTTGATCAATAAATGTTGTGTGTTCTCACTGCTCCACTGAATGGCTGTTCGTCCTCTCTCTCCCTCTTCTCAGGCCTCCCTATTCCCTGGACATGACACTATTGAAATCGAACCAATTAATAACCCTACAATGGCCTCTAAGTGTTCAAGTGAAAGGGAGAGTCTCACATCTCTCATTTTAAATAAAAAGCTAGAAATGATTAAGCTTAGTGAGAAAGGCATGTCAAAAATCAAGATAAGCCAAAAGCCAGGCCTCTTGTACCAGTTATCCAAGTAGTGAATGCAAAGGAAAAGTTCTCGAAAGAAATTAAAAGTGCTACTCCAGTGAACCTACAAATGGTAAGAAAGCAAAACAGCCTTATTGCTGATATGGAGAAGGTTTGAGTGGTCTGGATGGATAGAAGACAGATCAAATCAGCCACAACACTCTCTTAAGCCAACTCCTAATCCAGAGAAAGGCCCCAACTCTCTTCAATTCTATGAAGGCAGAGAGAGGTGAGGAAGCTGCAAAAGAAAATTTGGAAGTTAGCAGAGGTTGGTTCATAAGGTTCAAGGAAAGAAGCCATCTCCATAACATAAAAGTGCAAAGTGAACCAGTAAGTGCTCATGCAGAAACTGTAGCAAGTTATCCGTAAGATCTAGGTAAGATAATTGATAAAGGTAGC
>NW_012148396.1:235611-242138 GCF_000956105.1 Propithecus coquereli | reverse complement strand
AGGACAAGTGAATTCCTGGTTTCAAAGCTTCAAAGGACAGGCTGACTCTCTCATTATGGGCTAATGCAGTTGGTGACTAAGTTGAAACCAGTGTTCAGTTATCATTCCAAAAACCCTAGGGCTCTTAAGAATTATGCTAACTTGACTCTTCCTGTGCTCTATAAATGGAAAAACAAAGCTTGTATGAGAGCACATTTGTTTATAACATGGTTTACTAAATATTATTAGCCCACCATTGAGAGCTACTGCTCAGAAAAAAAGATTTCTTTCAAAATATTACTGCTCATTGACAATGCACCTGGTCACTCAAGATCTCTGATGGAGATATACAAGGAAATTCATGTTTTCATGCCTGTGAACATAATATCATTCTACAGTCCATGGATCAAAGGGTAATTTCAACTTTAAAATATCATTATTTAAGAAATACGTTTCCTAAGGCTATTGCTGCAATAGATAGTGATGCCACTGATGGATCTGGGCAAAGTAAATTGAAAACCTTCCAGAAAAGATTCACCATTCTAGATGCCATTAAGAACATTTGTGATTCATGGGAGGAGGTCAAAATATCGATATTAACAGGAGTTTAGAAGAAGTTGATTCCAACCCTCATGGATGACTTTGAGGGGTTCAAGACTTCAGTGGAGGAGGTAACTGCCGATATGGTAGAAATAGCAAGAGAACTAGAGTTAGAAGTGGAGCCTGAAACTGTGACTGAATCTCTGCAATCTCATGATAAAACTTTGAGGGGATGAAGATTTGCTCTTTACAAATAAGCAAAGAAAGTGATTTCTTGAGATGGAATCTACAGGTGAAGATACTGTGAGCATTGTTGAAATGACAATAACGGATTTAGGATATCACATTAACTTAGTTGATAAAGCAGTGGCAGAGTTTCAGAGGAGTGACTGCAATTTTGAAAGAAGTTCTACTGTGGGTAAGATGCTATCAAATAGCATCACATGCTACAGAGAAATCTTTCATGAAAGGAAGAGTTAATTGATGTGGTAAACATCATTGTTGTCTTATTTTAAGAAATTGCCGCAGCCACCCCATCCTTCAGCAACCACCACCCTGATCAGTCAGCAGCCATCAATAGAGGCGAGACCCTCCTCCAGCAAAAAGATTACATTACAATTCACTGAAGGCTCATGAGCATTTTTTAGCAGTAAAGTATCTTTTAATTAAGATATGTACATCTTTAGACACAATGCCATTGCACACTTAATATACTACAGTATAGTATAAACATAATTTTTTTATTTTATTTATTTCTTTAGACACATGTTGCCTAGGCTGGCCTTGAACTCCTGGGCTCAAGCAATTCTCCTGCCTCAGCCTTCTGAGTAGCTGGGACTGCATGTGTATGCCACCATGCCCAGCTAAACATAACTTTTATATGCACTGGGAAACCAAAGAATTTGTGTGACTCACTTTATTGCTGTTGTGACACAGAAAATAATGCCCCACAATGAAGGCCTCGGAAACAGCCTCAGAAGCAAGTTTTTCTCTGCCCTTCTGCCCTCCTGTCTCTCAGACCTATTCTCTCCCAAGGCTAGCCAAAGAAACTAGAATCCCTCATCCACAAGGCAGGTCATAGAAACCAGAACCCCTTTTCCCCAAAGCCAGCCATAGAACCTAAAAATGTAACTCTTTCTCCCCTGCCTTTCTGTGTAAAATCTGGCCATAAAGAAATTATCTGACCTGCCTTGTCTGACTGCAGGTCATAAGACCCTCATTCCAGAGAGTGCCCTGCCCTCTGGAGGAATGCATGCTCAGAGAGCCAGGAAGAATCTAGACAGACAGTCCTTGCTGAGTTTCCCCACTCGGTCTATCAGCATTAGATCATATTCCTTTTGTCCAATCAGATTTCTACATGACTGTCTATACTTTGTTGAACTTAAGTATAAAAATGGATAAATTCTCCTGTATCTTTCTGTCTTCATTCTGAAGGCCCCCATGTACACATTAAATAAATTTGTGTGCCTTTTCTCTAATTAATCTGCCTTTTGTGAGTTGATTTTTCAATGAATCTTCAGAGGGCAAACGGGAAGCTTTCCCTTGGCCCCTACATTGCAATATCCGCTTTATATGGCAGTGATCTGGAACTGAACCAACAATATCTTCAAGGTATGTCTATACCACAAACTGGGTGGCTTAAAATAACAAAAATTTGTTCCCTTACAGTTCTGAAGGCCAGAAGTCTAAGATCAAGGTGTTTGCAGAGTTGGTTCCTCCTGGAGGCTCTGAGTGAGAAATTGTCCGGTGCCTCTCTCCAGGTTCCCAGTGACGGCCAGCAATCCTTGGCATTCCTTGGCTTGCAGATGCATCACTCCAATCTCTTCCTGCATCTTCACAGGGCCTTCTCCTTATATGTCTCTGTGTCTTCACATGACTGTCTTCCTATAAGAACACAAGTCATACTGGATTAGGGGCCCACCCTACTCCAGAATAATCTCATCTTTACTAATTACATCTGCAATGACCCTATTTTCAAATAAGATCCCATTCTGAAGTACTAGTGGTTGGGACTTCAATGTGCCTTCTGAGGAAGACACAATTCAACCTATAACATATAATAACTTTACAAAAATATCATTTAGGAGTCTTATTTAGTGACCATGGATTAGATTATTTGTGAGCAATAGGTCTGGGGTGAGCTCCCTGACATGTACTGGACTGTGGTCAGTACAGTCTCTTGCAGGTGAGAGAGAGCTCTGGGCTTGTAGATACAGATTTTGAGCAAAAGAATAACTTACTGGTTAAGGCACAGGCCCTGCACAGAGACTGCCTGGGTTTAAATCCCGCTCCCACTTTCTCACTGTGTGCATTGGGGTAAGTATGTAAACATACCATGCCTCAGTTTCCTTATGTATAAAATGAGGATAATAATAATACCAAACTCATAACATTATTGTGAGGATTAAATGAGATAACACCCATAAAGTGTGTCATATAATCAACACTAAATCACTTCTAATTAGCTATAATAACTATTATTATTTGGCATTATAGGCATAAAGATAGTGACTGAAGCATGGAGAGTGGATGACATGGTGAGTGAGATAGAACAAAGATACAGGAACACCAAGATTTAAGGATCAGGTAAGAGAGGAGAAGGAAGAGCTAGCAAAAGAGACAGAGAAGAAATGGAGGTAACCTCATTTCGAAAGAAGGAAGTGCCTAGAGAAATATTTGTATACACATGTAAAGAATAAGTGAGCTAGTGCTATGGTTTAAATGTCCACTTCAAAAATCATGTTGAAATTTAATTTCCAATGTCATGGTATGGGGAGATGGGTCCTTTAAGAGGTGATTAGGTCATAAGGACTTCTTTCTCATGAAAGGATTAATGCCATTAATGGTGGGAGTGTGTTCCTGATAGAAGGATGACGTTCGGCCCCCATCCTCCCACCGTCTCGTGTGCTCACTTCCACCTTTCTCCTTTCAGCCACTGGATGCTCCTCACCAGATGCCCACACCACGCTCCTGGACTTCCCTGCCTGCAGAACCAAGAGCCAAATAAATCCCTGTTCTTTATAAATTACCCTGTCTGTGGCATTCTGTAAATAGCAGCAGAAAATGAACTAAGACAACTAGTACTGTGTACAAAAAGTGCTTAGAACAGTAGTTGGCACAGAGGAAACACTTTATAAATGTTATATACTATTACTACAGAAGTCAAGCTCTTAACCATTTTGCAATTGGGCCTCAGTTTCAACTTCCCATTCTGGTGATGCAAATTGACAATGAATGTCTTCCTTTGTTCCGAAAAATTGAGTATGCAATGTTGAGGTTTCACCAACAGCAACTGACTCTGTAGATACCAGAAGTTAGAAAAATTGCCATATATTTGTCTAAGGATATACAAATGGTCCCAAACTTACAATGGTTCAACTTACAATTTTTCAGCTTTATGATGGAGCAAAAGTTTCACACATTCACTAAAACCCATACTTCAAATTTTGAATTTTGCTCTTTACCCAGGCTAGTGATATGTGGTATGATACTCTGTCATGATGCTGGGCAGCAGCAAGGAACCGAAACTTCCAGTGAGGCACACGGTCACCGGGGTAAACAACCAATGTTCTACAGCGTACTGTGTTGCCAGATGATTTCGCCCAACAGTAGGCTAATGTAAGTATGCTCAGCACATTTAAGGTAGGCTAGGCTCAGCTATGATGTTTGATAGTTTAGGTGTTTTAAGTGCATTTTTAGCTTACGATATTTCCAACTTACAATGGCTTTATTGGGACAATTCCATCATAAGTTGGGGAGCATCTGTGTGTGCACTGAAATAAAATGATAAAAATAGAGTCCAAAATGATGACACCCTATGATGGGACCATGATGGGATTAAGAGTAAGACTTAATTTCTTCTTTATGTTATTTCTTTTTTTTTTTTTCCCATTTCTCTACAATAAGACTTTGTTCATTTCCTAATCATAAAAGCAACCATAGAGTTATTTTTTCCAGTAATATCTGGGCAAAGGATCTGTAAGCCCAAAGGAAACAGAAATGCATCCATATCCTTTCCTCTTTGCTTTCATCTCAGGACATACACTGAGAAATAATAATAAAAAAAAAAAAGCACTAACTATTCACCATTGTCCCAGGGTGAGATGACAGAGGGATGACTCAGAAGTGGCTTCTGACACCAGGTGGTTCCTGAGATAGGAAAGCACACAAGAGCCAGCAGCAGCCAGCCCAGCTCTGCAGAGAATCTCACTCTCTAAAGGAATGGGCGCTGCAAGGTGGGGACGTGGAGAGAGCCGACAGCATGTTCTGACCCTGAACCACATGTGGCGGGTCTTGCCTAATTAGTCATATTAATTGCCAAGAGGGAACTCTAAGCAAATAGGCAGACCCAGCACCTTGTGCACTTAGAGACTATCCAGGCTTAGACACACCCATCCAGCTCCTTCACTATTCTGTCTGCAATAAAAATCAAAAACCCTCAGCACCAAGATTTATTCCACTTTAGCTCCCCACAGAGTCATGCACAGGGCCAGGGACATAGGAAATGAAGTGCTTCGATTATTTTAATCGCTATTTCTTATGTTCCCTGCCCAGCATCTATTGCTCCCTTTCTGGGAACAATGCCCCAGTTTCCCTTTGGGGATCCACCCCTCCCCCACTCATGGTGGGACTGTCAGTCGTGGTGACCTTTCTTCCCCTGACCTGATGGTGGACGCTGAGCTCAAGCTAAGCCAACTGGATGCTTCTTCCTTGAATAGGGCAGAGAGGACTCCCCACCAAAAGGCTTTTCATTGACTCTTGTTGGCCAAATCCCTGGAGCCAGAATAGCCCCTACCCTTTTACAGACCTAGTTCTGCAGCGTTTCTCCACTTCTGAGAGCTCCCCAGTATCCTTCTCTGGTGTTACGACACGTATGTTGGGTTTTGTCCATGGGTCCTGGCTCATAACTCCCACAGTCCTTGTTATTAATATAATGTAGAAGCACTTTGGGCCCCAGGAGCAGGCCTTGGGAAACAGAATCTCTCCCTCTGACCTTCTCCTGTCCTCCTTTCGCCTGCCCAAGGCAGGACTCCAATCTGATTGTGGATCAAAAGATCCTCATTCCAGAGAGGGTCCTGCCCCTGCCCTGGAGGAAAGAATGCTGCACAGAGAGGTCAGGAAGAATCTGAACAGACAGGCCTTGCTGGGTTTAGATCATGAGCTTTTTATCCAATCACATTTCTACCCTATTGTCAATCATGCCTACGTGATGAAGCCTCCATAAAAATCCAATGGGCAGGGTTCAGAGAGCGTCCAGGTAGCTGAACACATGGAAGTTCCTGGAGAGTGGCCGCCTGGGGAGGGCAGGGAAGCACCTATGGGTACCTCTCCCTACTCATCTCTTCATCTATATCCTTTGTAATATCCTTTATAATAAACCGGTAAACATTGTTTCCCTAAGTTCTGTGAGCCGCTCCAGCAAATAAATCAAACCCAAAGAGGGAGTCATGGGAAGCCTGACTTGAAGCCAGTTGGTCAGAAGTTCCAGTGGCCTGGACTTGTGACCGGCATCTGAAGGGAGCACAGTTTTGGGGACCAAGCCCTCACCCTGTGGGATCTGACGCTATCTCCAGGTAGATAGTGCTGGAATTGAGTTAGAGGACACCCAGCTGGTGTCCACTGCTTATTGTGTGTGTGTGGGCGGGGGGAAACAAATTTGGACACAGAAGTCTTGTTTTTCACATTGTTGTGATGTAAAGTTTAGAGAAAAACACAGTTTGAGTGTTTTTTCCCAAAGCACCACCTCCCAATGAAGCCCTTTTTAATTTACTGAAGCCAGAATCCTGTTTCTGTCACTTGCCCCCAAAGAAACTGAATTTGCTATTGGTCATCAAGAAGAAACTTAAATAAAATCATTGAAAATAATTAGCATTGATTTGGGCTTTACTTTTAATAATTTCCACACCTATCTTCTCCTTTGGTCTTACAGCAAACCAGCAGCTCAGAGAGGTTCATTGACTTATCTAAGACCACACAGCTATTAAGTGTTCTTTTTTTTTTTTTTTTTT
>NW_012148396.1:174279-234811 GCF_000956105.1 Propithecus coquereli | reverse complement strand
TTTAAATATTAGTGTGGTGACTAGAAATTTATAAATTGCCTATGTGGCTCATACTGTATTAACATTTCTTTTGGATAGCACTCACTGGAATGCAGACTCCTTCAGGGTTTGGTTTCCCGAAAGCAAAGCTAAGATCAGATTTGGGAGCCCATAGTTGATTCGGGAATGTGATACCAGGAAGCAAGAATGAGGACCTGGGGAAAGTGAAAAAGAAAGAAAAGTCAATATAAGTGTTCATTATCAAGGTTGCTGCCATTGGGGACAGGGACTCCATCCCATGGGGACTTCCTGAAAAGCTACAGAATTGACCCCTGAGAGACAGGAAGCCAAAGCCTTTATCCATCAGTTCCTAAACCCATTGAGGGCTACTCCCAGGAGTGTTAACTCTTCCATACTTCTGGGCTGCATTTGTACATGGGACAAAGGAGCCTCTACTGCATTGGAAAAAGAAACCTAGAAACCCCCACAGTTTCAGTCTCAGGTAGGATGCTGAAGTCTGAGGCAAGTCTGAGCTCACAAGAGACTGTCCATCACATCTACAGCTAAAATCAGAAGTGGACCAAAGGGATGTAATGGGTGCACCAGGGGCAATTGTCTTGTTCAGTTTTTAATTCCCAATGCCTAGAGCAGTGCATGGAATATAGTAGATATTCAATAAATATTTGTTAAATAAACGAAAGAAAATATCTTCATTCAAAACACATATTGGATAGCTGCTATGTGCCCCGCATATAAAAGTTTAATAGCTATTTTTGCTATTATCTATTTGAGTACCATCTCAGAATTCCTGGCCTCAAATTTCACTAGTTTTTCCAAGGAGAAATTGCTCTTCTCACTTCTTCATAAACAATAAATATCAAACACTTCGACCTCTTCCTGGATGTCATGGCAACAATTGTTTCTACACCTCCCTCCAGAAAACTTCAGATGGCAGATGGGGTTAGAGAACTCAGAATATGAGTTTCCCCAGCAAGAAACATCATCTGTTCCTCCAGTTCATCATCCTGTATGGGAGCTGGACCGTGTGGGATGTTTATTCACAGCCCGTAAAAAGTGTCCAGTAAATGTGGTTCTCTATTCTCTGTAGGACCTACTCTATTTCTTTGTGCACACAGCAAATGCTAATAAATGCTTGACTAACACCTCCCGAACTTTTATGGAAAGGACCCAGCACAGCTGAAAAGCCCCTGCCTACCACCACCCCAGTATCCACAGAGGACCAGCCCCCAGGCAAACGCCTGCAGTGTCAAGTTTCCTGAAATACTGATGTTACCATACTTGCTTACAGGCATAAAAAGGGTAATTTGATACTAGTATCAACAAGCCTCTTTAACTGAGGCAATACAACTTCCACCTCCTCATTCCATTGGTGCTGCTATCATGATACCTGGGTCATTTATAAAGAACAGAAATATATGTCTCTCAGTTCTGGAGACTGGGAAGTCCAAGATCAAAGTACTGGCAGGTTCAGTGTCTGGTGAGGGGCCTGGACTCTCTGATTCTAAGATGGCACCTTGTCGCTGTGTCTTCCAGAGGGGAGGAATCCTGTTGTCCTCACATGGCAGAAGAACAGAAGAGGTCAAACCCACTCCTGCAAGCCCATTTTATAGCAGCATTAATCTATTCATGTGGATGGAGCTCTCATAACCTAAACACTTCTCATTAGGCCCCACCTCCCAACACTGTTGCATTGGGGATTAAATTTCCAACACATAAATTTTTGGAAAGGACAAAAACTATTCAAGCCATAGCACACTTCTAATCAAAGGCCCTTAACTGTCCACACCTCTTGCAACTGTTCACAACATTCATTGCCTAGAAGACTGATCTTCCAGCTGTAATTACAGAAAAGCTGTTCTTTCAGCTTCATTATGGGGTGATACCTTTCACTTCCCTGGGCACTCTTATATTCTCACAGCAGGTGATGAAACCAAAGTGTAAATGAGTGATTCTGACTCTCCTAAGGGTCAGAAACGTATTGAAAGAAGGCAAGAGGAAGGGGCACAGCTAAAGCAAAGAAAACAAACAAAACCAAGTGTAAGAAACAATTCCACAATGGAGAATTGTCAAGCAAAACTACCTCACAAAATATGGCGTTAACGTGTGGAGGCTGTGGCCAAGCCAAAACCAAATGTCCACTGAATTCTACTTCATTTTTCCACTTCCTGCGTATATGGGAAGACTACAGTTCCCAGCAACCTTTGCAGTTAAGCTTATGCCATGTGACCAGTTCAGGCCAATGGGCTATGGGCAAAAATGACCCAGCATAATGCTCTTTTTCCCTTGTCATGGACACATTGGAAACCACAGATTGAGACAGTGGCATCACAAAATGGGGCACCCTGGACAGGGAATGACTGCAGAGTGGACAGCTGCCCTGGGGAGTCATCACACTGTGCATGAGGCAGAGGCTGAGGTGCTGGGTGGATCTGTTGCTGCAGCATAAGCCAGGTCTATCCAGAACAAAGCAGAGATTTCCTGTTACCTCCCGGTCACTATGTACACAGTGTCACAAAATGTTCAAGAAGCCTTAATTGAAGGAGACATTTAAATATTATGTAGTCCAAATAAGTGGGAAAAACGAAATACAGAACAGGGAGAATATTTCATTCATTAAATATTTACCTGCTTATCTTAAGCCTGTGTTTCCTCCTCTGTAAGATGGGAATAAAAATAACACCTACCTAGGGAAGTTGTCATGAAGTCTGTAAGAAATAATTTATTTAACAAACATTTATATAGTATAGGCTGGTACTGTTCTAACTTTTTTACCAATGTTAACATACTCGATCCTTGTATTAGTTTCCTAGGGCCACTGTAACAAATTGCTAAAAAACTGGGTATCTTAAGACAATAGAAGTTTACTCTCTCACACAATTCTGGAGGCCAGAAGCCTGAAATCAAGACATCACCAGGGCCATAATCCCTCTGAAGTCTCTAACAAAGAATCCTTCCTTGCCTTTTCTAGCTGCTGGTGGCTCCCAGCCTTCCCTGGCATCCCTTGGCTTATAGCTGCATCACTCCAATCTCTGCCTCCATCTGCACAGGGCCTTCATCCCTCTGTGTGTGCCTGTGTCTCTGCATCCAAATCTCTCTCTCCTTTCTGTTATTCGATTTAGGGTCCATCCTAATCCAGTATGATGTCGTGTTAATTGATTATATCTGTAAAGGACCTTATTTCCGAAAAAGGTCACATTCACAGGTACTGGGGGTTAGGACTTCAACAGATCCTGTCAGCAGGCACAACTCAACACATCATAATCATCCTATGAGATGAGTACTAATATTATTCCCATTTTACAGATGATCAACCTAAATATAGAGAAGCTAAGAAACTTGCCCAGGGTGGGCCACCTAATTCCAAAGTTTTTATTGGGACATTGTGTTATATTTCTGAGACAATGTATGTGAAGCACTTTCCACAATGCCTAATAAATGTTAAGTGTTTCATGTGCCAAGCCCAGTGCCAGAGATTGGACAGAAAAATAGGGGCTCGGCAGAATTCCTCCCTCCCTAAAGTTACAATTTAAAAAAGGGAATAAAACAATAGCACACGTAAATCAAAGTAGAGAGCTCTAATAGTTATAGGAGAGAGTAAACAAAATGCTAAGAGTTTAAAGGAATAAGTCCTAGAAGAGACAGAAATTACATTACAGAGAAAAAGAATTCAACCTAGATGTTTAACAGGTGATGATGGGAGTGGATCAGGGAGAAGACAAAACCTCATGATAGAAGGCCTTGCATTAGACAACATCAGTGTTAAAAGCAATATTTATTGAGTGCTTGCTCAGTGCCAGGTGCTATGCTAAGCACTTCTGACAGATTACCACTTTATCCTTTTATACAGTGCTGTTGAACTTGCTGGTTGGTATGGCTGTCTCCTTGCTAGCCTTCAGCTCCTGGAGGCAGGATGTGTGTGTGTGCAGCTCTACCACTCAACCCAGCACCAAGGAGGTGCTCAAGAAGAAAGGAGGCAGGAGAAGACTTCATCCTAGATCAGTGTGGAGTCACTGGAGGCTTCTGAACAGGGCTGGGGCGTTGCTGTAGATATGGAAGTTGAGTATGTGACAAAGATTCTCTCCTTTACAAAATTGAGTCAGACTCCTCTGAGTCCTCTTCTCAACCAGGCCCTGAACTTGGACCCTGTTCTTGGCCCACTTAGTCCAGTTTTAGCAAAAATTTTTGGCGAAAATCACCTACCCTCAATATCTGATCAAATTCCTCATCCTCACCCTCAATATCTCATCACACTGCCTGCCTTCAGCAAGCATCCTGTTGAGTAGGTCTAGCAATAGGCATCCTAACCACGATGAGACCTCTTAGTAATTTGCCATCCATTCACTTCCACCCTGCTCCTTGGCTGTAAATCTCCACTTGTCCTTGTTGTATTCAGAACTGAGCCCAATCTTTCCCCCCTACTGCAAAACCCACGTTGCAGCTGTCCTTCTTGAATAAAGTCTTCCTTACTATCTTTAACAGTGCCACAAATAATTTTTTCTTTAACACATGAAAACTCAGCCCCGTCACTTCTGATTTGGCTATAACTGGGCCAATATTTATTTCATTATCCTGACAATTATGAGACGACCGGGATAGCTTTATTGAAGTTGTACAATTCCACCTAAAGGCTAATAAATGATATTCTAGATGACCAGCATAACCACATAGGAGGACTGGTTGTTAATTCTTTTAGGGACCTCTAGGGATACAGGAAACACAAGAGAAGTAGCAATCTAATATGCCATCTCATAGGATTATTAATACTATCAAAACATTAGAAGCAATCTAAATATCATCGCTATGAAACTAGATAAACCTATTTTGGTATATTCATTTTATGAAATATTATGTAGCAAATAAAAGTATGATGTAGATCTCTTTGTTCTTATACAGAAAAATAGTCAAGCAAAGTGCCAAAGAGTATGCCAAAGGGTACGGTGGAGCCTTTGAGGAATTTTTTAAAGTGAGTTCATTTGGTGACAGTTTGATTTCTCCATAGCAAAATTTCCATCAACTGACTGGTTTCATCCACTGATAATTCTTTATTAATTGAAAAATGGCAGCTTTCTAATTATATTGTTCTGTCTTAGTCTATTTGGGCTGCTATAATAAAATACCATAAAATACATGGCTTATAAACAATAGAAATTTATTTCATATGGTTCTACGGCTGGGAATTCCAAGCATATTTGGTGTCAGCACCTGCTGACACCTGCATATTTGGTGTCTGGTGGGGACCTGCTTTCTGATTCATAGATGGTGCCTTCTCACTGTGTCTTCACATGGTGGAAAGGGCAAAGCAGCCTTCCTGGGGTGTCTTTCATGATCCCAATTACGAGGGTGGAGTCACCTCCCAAAGGCCCCATCTCCTAATACCACCATTTTGGGGATTAGGATTTCAACATACGAATTGTAGGAGATATAAACATTCAGACCATTGCACATCTCTTCCACATTTATTAGCTAGAATTCCTCCACGAAGACCCTTCCTTCATTAACAAGGACAATCTGATTGCCTAAAAATATAGGTCATTCAGGAAAGGCTTAATTCTTTCCTTTGACTTGCCTCTTTTTAGAGTAAGGAGGTGAAGGTCTAGGTATGTCTAGTAGTAACCAGTAAGCTTATTTGAAGGGGCTTGTTTATCTTATTTGAAATCTCTTTTAATGTATGCATTATAAATCATGGGGTTTTTATGTATTAAGCATGTGTCCAGGCAATTGTATTCATTATTATTGCTGATGCTTAAGTTGTGGGAGTCACTCAATGTGAGCTCCTGTGTCCTTTTGGTGTGACCATTACTAATCTTCAGTGGCTTTTTCCCCTGCCTGCATGATAAGGTGTCCCAAGCTCGCCTTGCATGTTTCCTTTCCCGGCCTGGAATAGCCATTCCATTTCTTCCAAAAGTCCTGGCTCCTTTTAACCAGTTGTAGTATCTAGAGTATATATATGTTTTTACTTGTAAAGAAAACTTCATGAGAGCACACACAAGAAGCTATTAGCAATGCTCACCTCTGGCTAAGAAAGTGGATCTGCAGCAGGAAGGAGACATTTTTCATTGTCTGCCTTTTTGTGTTGTTTGAATTTCTTTTACAGAGTACATGCATTATTTTTTTTTTAATACCAAAAACACTACTTTAAAAATTAAACTGTCTCTAACAGTGTAGAGATAGACTGTGCCCCGGGGGACGGAAATTTCAGGAATCAGTGAGTAGGTTGGGAGGATGTATTTGTTTACTTTGCTTTTATTTCAGTGAGGGGGAGGAGAAGCCAGGGATTCCTCAGCCCTGAGGCACTGCACCTTCTCGGAAGGTCATCCCTGGAAAATCAGCTCTGCCTGGACGGACATCGGTTGCCACATTTTGTTTCTCTTCTCAGCTCTGTGTGTTTTTTGTTGTTACCGTTGTTGTTGTTATTGTTTACAGGTTGGGAAATGATAGGCAGTTAGAGATTGTTTATTATTTGTTTCCTAATCTTCCATCTCCCTTGCTACAAAAACACCCACGCACTGTCTCCTTTTACTCAAAGCCAAGTTTTGTCTCCACAGGGTGTTTTTGGTGTATTCTAAACAGCAGTAGGGGGCAGCAGGGTGGGATTACAAAAAAAAGAAAGAAAGAAAGAAAGAAAAGGAAAAAAAAAGAAAAAAGATAAACAGCAGTATATCCCTGAATTATCTCTCTCCTTGACTCCTTGGGAGAGCCAAGGCCGGTCACCGAGGCAGCAGCTGGTAAAGCGTACCCACTTTCAAGAGGGTGCCCCATTTCATGCCAGTGGCAAAGCCCTGACACTTTAGCTCTGTCCAGCCCATGGCAAATTCCAGCAGAGGAAACGCTAAACCGAAGGAAGCCCGTGTGCCCAGAGGTGAGGCACACAGACTCCAGGGCCAAAGAGTTTCCACCAGCTCCGGACAAGTCACAAGTCACTCTCACCTCTCCGAACACTGATGGAAATAGTACCTCTGACTGTGAAAATGCAGTGAGCTCACGCTAATAGGGCACTTAGCACAAGCCCTCCCACAGAGCAAGCAATCAACAGGGCTGCTTCTGCGGATACTGCTGCTAATGCTGACTTCCATGATATTGGGGCTGGTTCTTCCCCCTCATTGTGCTCAGAACCTTGCATCCGTTTCCATAATGCTTTCAAAACTTTGGGGTTAGCCACAAAAAAGGTGTTTTTCAGTGGTCGTGAGGAGCTTATTGTTATTGTTGATGTTGCTGTTTTTAAGCTCCAAACAATAGCTTTCTTGCATGAGGGGGAAGCTCCTCATGGGCAGTGTGGGGTGGTGAAACCAGTACCGTCTCTACTCAAGCAGGTTTGCTTAAAGCAGGGAACTGGAAAATCCCGCTCTGGTTTGATCCAGATGTACAACTCTCAGAAGGATGGAGCAGGAGAGAGAAAAAGAGATTCATTGTGGTTCCAATTTTTCTAAAAAATCAGACAAATCCCCCCAAAAAACACGCTTCCTTTTGGCACCAGGGTAAATCCATCACCTTTGGGCCTCACTTTGCAGGCCACCTCTGTAGCCAACAAGACAACATGGCAAGCCTATACCAGGTGAGGAAGGTGTAGGCACTGGGAGGCAGGACCAAAGAATACCCCACCCCACATTGGGGCGCTCAAAGTCTGTGCAGGAGAAACCAGGTAGCAAGGAATTCCAATACAGTGCAATACATCTTAGAGCAGAGGTATGTAAAAAATCCTGCAGGGCAATGATCATAACAACCAATCTACAGAGCTCTTACTAAGGCCCAGGAACTGTGCTAAGCCCTTTACATAAATGCCTGCATCAGAGCCTTAGAAAAGGCTGGCTTGTCCTGTCTGCCACCACATCCTCAGCACTTGGCATGAAGTCTGACACACAGTGGGCACGCGAGAAGTATGGGCCTGAGGAAAACAACCCTGGGAGACCGGTCGCAGGATCATCTCAGATGCAGAGTCTGAGGCTGCAAACAGTAAGGTCACTGGTCCAAGGTCACACAATAAGTAGCAGAGCTGGGAGTCAGGACAGGTCTGGCTCAGCCCGGATCTTAACCTCTGTGCCCTTGGGCTGGTCAAAGGAAAGGAGACAATTGCCTTGGGGAAGGGTGTGTGGAGGAAGGCTTTCCAAGGGAGGTGATTCTGGAGCAGGCCCTTGAAGAATGAGCTGGGCAGGCAGCAGATGAGCAGAGAGTCCACAAGTGGGGTGGGGAGCACATCCTGTGTAGCTGATCACCCGCTGCATCTGGAGAAGCAGGCACGGCAGATGCAGCTGGACCAGTCTGGGGAGGCAAGATGGTCATAGGAGAGACTGAGATTCTCATTGTCCCCCTCTGCTTCCCTTCTGTGGCTCTGGTCTGGAAGGTTCCCATGAACGGTGCAGGAGGTTCTTATGCCTGGGTTTGATTTCTTTTCTAGCTGGAGTCCTGGAGCTTCTGTGTTGGCTGCAAAATATAATATGGAATTTCCCTCCCAAGCAATTCTTTATCTTTGGGAACCTGCTGGAGCATGATTTTGGCACATGTGTGTGATGTGGCAGGCGCTCAGCTGGTGCAAGCCCAGGACACCCCATGGCTGCCGCACCAGCTGCTCCACCAGGGAAGGTGCCAGGGATCCTGCCAGACCAGCCAAGCCCATCACGGTTCCTCATGACATCGTCAGTAACATGCTCTCTTTGATGTCCCTGTTTTGTTTTTGGTCTTCCATTGAGAGGAGAGAGAGAGAGGGGGGACAGCCATGTTTTGTTTGTGTTTTTGTTGTCATTACTCTTGGTACAGCTGTAGCTCTCTTGGGACAGACGTTGCTTTCTACTTGAAGTCATGGAAAAGACACAGGCTTCAGAATGAGGACTCATTTGGATTCCAGTCCCACGTCTCCCAGACTAATTTACTATATGACCTTAAAGAGAGATGCATTTTAGCCTCTCCTAAGTACCAGTTTCCTCGCCTGCAAAATGGAAGTAATAGTAATATGCACCTCAGAGGGACGTCAACGACAGCCCATGTAAAGCCCCATGGTAGCACTGGACACATAGTAGGTGCTCAATAAATACAAGATCACCTTATACATGTCTTCTCTCCATACTCCCTAGGAGCAAGAGCCATCTTGAATCTTCTTTGTTTTCCCCCATAAAGCCAAGCAGAGTGTCTTGTGCAAATTAGGTGCTCCATTAAGTATCAGTTGAAGAATTAGCAAGTGAGGAAAATGTGCAAGTGAGTAAGTGAATGAGAGGCGGAGAAGCAGCTCTCAACACTTGCCCATGGAATCCACTGATTCCAGATCTCTCAAATCTTTTCAGCATACAAATGTGGATCCACCCGGCTGACGGACTGCTGCAAGCCCCTCCTGACTCTCTAGAAGCCTTTTGGGCACTAAAAGTCTGAGCCCTCCCTTCTTCTAGACCCTTCAGAAGTCTGGGCACTGCCTCAGCTCCTTGCCCCAGCACCAACCACAAGCTCCAAGTGTCTTGGCCTGCAGAGAGGGTCCCCATCCCAAGTCTAAGCAGAGGGACGCCCACCCCAGACATGCAGAGAGGGGGTCTCACTAGAAGACAGATGAATGAGAATTGCTTAAAGAAAGCCCAGAGCTCAATGTATTCACCGATTTTAGTTCTAAAAATCTCTGCCCCTCACCAGTACCTAGGCCCACCCCACAGCCTTCCCAGTCAGCATGTTGGCATCAAGTCATGGGCAAGATGTCTAATTTTAAAATGTCTTTGTTTCCTTGTCCTCAGATATCACCTCCTTAGCCATCTCTCCCTCAACTCCCCCGCCCCTAGTTTGCACAAAACACCATTTGCCGGAGAGTGTCTCTTAACCCTGGCACCAAACCACAAAGTGAAGTAATTGCACAATTAGAACTTAATTGCTGGATTTAATTTCAGGGTGATTTTTCTTTGCATCTCAATTGTTAAAAATGTGTGTTTCCCCGCCTTCAGCCTTCTGATGAGTTCCCTGTTTCTCACCCAGGAAGGGGTGGGCTTGGGGTTGGGGGAGGGAGAGGCAAACACAGCCAGCCAGATTTTGCATCTCAAAGGGAATTTACAAAGTTAACCTGCCCCATAGGTGGCTGGAAGCCAGTTGGGAGGGAGAGATTAACGCCAAGATTTGGTGGCAAAGGGTTTTTCCCTTGAGCCCCAGATTTTCAGTGACCTTCAACAAATGCCTTGCCTGAGCTTGGCGGATGTGTGGCATATCATTGCATTAGCCACCATTCGCTGAGGTCATGCAATGTGTCAGGCACGTGAAAGCCAAGCTGTCCCATCTAAATCTTCGAAATAGCCCTACCACAGGAGGGCAGCTATCTATTTTTTTTATACAGGAGGAAACTGAGGCTCAGAGAGGTTTAGCAACTTATCCAAGGTCATACAGCTAGTGTTAGAGCTGGAATATGAAGGCAGGAGCTAACTTTTTTCTTTCTGTCTTTTTCTTTTTTTAGCAGGCTTTGTCGAGGTATAATTTATATGCCATAAAATTCACCCATTGTAAGGATACAATTCCATGGCTTTTATTAAATTTATAAAGTTGTGCAACTCTCACCACAACCCAGTTTTGATACATTTCCATGACCCCCAAAAGTTCCCTCATTAATTCCTGCTTCCACTCCTAGCCCTAGACAACTACCGATCTACTTCCTGACATTACAAATTTGCCATTTCTGAATGTTCCATATAAATGGAATTGTATAATATGTAGTCATCTTTTGCACCTAACATCTTTCATTTAGCATTATATTTTTCATTCATGTCATAGCATGTATCAGTAGTTCATTTATTTTTGATGCTGAATAGTATTCCATGGAAATACGATCTGAAAGACCAAATGGATGCCTCTTTATTAACTTAGATGGACTAAGGTTAAAAAAATGAAAGTTACTTACTGCTGAGGGCTCAGGGCTCAGAACGCAAAGCAACTTCCTAAATTTCTATAAGAAAAACTACACCCTTGCTAAACTCCCTAACAATAGAAACTATTGAAAAATTGTCAGACTCCTCCTAACTCTGATTTACAACCCAGACAACTACAACTCTGCTTGGACACAGGACTAGCCTTATAAACATTCTTTTCTTATAAGCAACTGCAGACCACAAGCCAATCTCAGCCATCTTACAGAGACTGCACACAAACTGTGTTTCTGTCCTATAGTTCACTTTTTGTCATAAAGAGCCAAATTCCACCTCATTTTAATGCTAAAACCCTGCCCGAAAGTGAACACAGATGTATGTTACGTATGTTTACTTATTGTACATGCGCTTGACCCCCCCATGAATGTATAGATTTTTCCCCAAACCTGCTGAATAAGTATGACTATGATATAATACAGACCCCGTGAAGCATAAAACCCAACCTGTCCTTTCCCTTTTCGAAGAGAGAGCACCTTGGATCCCTAACAGAGACTGTCATTTCCATTTTGCAAACTGATATCACCAATAAAGCCCGTCTTTCTACTCTTTAGCCATCCTGGTGGTCTTTGGATGACAGAAAGGATGTATCACATTTTGTTTATCCATTTTCCAGTGGACGGACATCTGGACTGTTTTTAGTGTGGGGAGGAGCTACTTTTTTCATCCTCCTCTACCCAAAGGGCCTAGCACAGTAGCTTCTCCAAGAAAGAGACTACCGTGAGTCAATCTGGAGAATAAGCGGATGGGCTCTCTCCCCACTTTTCCTGCTCGAGAGCAATGAGGCCATCCCGACTCACAATGCCACCCCACAGGCCTCTCTAATCTGCCTACACTTCTCAGGCGGCTCTTCTCCCAGCCTCTCAACAGCTGCTGTTGCCAACATTCTCTTTCCAGGCCCTAGAAAGGCAGGACTGGCAGCCCCACGGCCTCCACCATCTCCCCGGGAACCTCCTGAGGACTGACGGTGGGCAGAGGCTCTGTACTCCTGCTCAGGGACCCAGCCCCATGCTGCCTTCAACACGCATCACTGATGGACACCTCGGGAGGTGACGGGAGTTTGGGTGCTGCTGACAGCAGAAGCTCCGGGAAGGGGCATTTTTCACCTGGCTCGGGGTTCCTAAGGCAGAACCTCCATGTCTCATCCCTTTTGTGTTTATGGTGAAATCTTGAATGCTAGAGCTTTGGGGGATTTGCTGGATAAAATGTACTCTTTAGGAATTGCACTGTTCATTTGGCCTCCTTTCAGTGGTCGATGTTTGGAAAATATCATGCCTTCCCACATTCTCTTATATCCTCCCCATGAGGCAAAGACCTTGTGTGTCTCAGCAAACAAGCACCAGCTTGAGTCTATACCAGGGGTCTGCAAAGTACAGCCCACCAAATCCAGCCTACCACCTGGTTTTGAACAACCTGTGAGCTAAGCATGGTTTTTACATTTTTTTATGATTGGGGAGAAAATCAAAAGAAAAATGGTATTTCATGACACATGAAAATTATATGTAATTCAAATTTCAGTGCTGATAAATAAAGTGTTATTGGAACATAGCCATACTCATTCGTTTGCGTATTGTACATGGAGTGGCTGTGACAGAGACTATATGGCCCTTAAAAGGAAAAGGTTGTTAACCCCTGGCCTATACCATGTCGCTTACTTCTTACGGCAACTTTATATCCCATTTTCTTTCATAACCCACTTTTCCAACCATCTGACAGATGCCTCCATAATAGTCAGTACCCCTCCTGTTGAATGGGATTCCAGCTTTAGCCCCTCCATATTGGCACCCTGCCTTACAACATGGTAGGTCTTGCCAGGACACGGATTGACCCAAGCCTTAGCCCATCTCAGTCAGCAGGCAGAACGGTGCAGAGATGGAGTGTGAGCTTTGAATTTAGCCTGCCTGGGTATGAATCCTGGCTTCTCCATTCACCATCTCCACGAGTCTCACTCCCTTCTTTCTCTGGAAATGGGAAATACAAGTTGAGCGTCACGAATCTGAAAATCTGAAATGCTGCAGTGAGCATTTCCTTTAAGCATCATGTCAGTGTTCAAAAGTTTTGAATTTTGGAGCATTTTAGATTTTAGCATTTCAGATTAGGGATGTTGAACCAGTAAGTATAATGCAAATATTCCAAATCCAAAAAATTCAAAAATCTAAAACGCTTATGGTCCCAAGCATTTCAGGTAAAAGATATGCAACCTGTAATGATAATATCCACAATAGCAGGTTCATGCAAGGATTAAATAAAAAGATACAGGTAAAAGGATTATCACAGTGTTCATTACATGGTAAATGTTCAATAAATGTTGAGATGTTGCTCTTGGGTTAAGCACATGGGAACATGGTCCCAAAACGTGATGGTGAGTATTGATTCAGGAGGAGCATTTCTTGGAGGTCAATCTCATTTCTTCAGTCCCATTTTCTCTTTTACCTACTTTCTCTCTCCTGCCACCCAATTCCTGTCTTTTCCCTAAGTATTATTAACAGCATCACGTATGCCCTTTGCTGCCACTTAAAACGTTGTGTACCTGCATTTCCCCAACTGCGAAAAGGAGATAAAGTCTCCTCCCAATCTACTTGGCAGAGCTGCTGAGCAATGAAACCAGGGACCAGGTACACAGAGTCAATTTGCAAAGTATAATACTCTGTGAGGCGTTACTCGTGATTTTTAGTATCTTTGAAGCAAAGGAGCCTTGGAAAGGGTTCTAGATTAAATAAAGGAATGTTCAATTCTGTTACCTGCGAATGTGACCTTATTTGAAAATGGGGTCTTTGCAGATATAATCAAGTTAAGATGAGGTCATACTGGATTAGGATGGGCCCGAAATCCAATAACTGGTGTCCTTATTAGAGAAGAGAATTTGGACACAGACACGGAGGGAAGAGCACCAGATGACAACAGATGCAGAAACTAGAATGATGCAGCTGTAGCTGAGGAATGCCAAGGATTGCCAAGAGCCACCAGAAGCTGAAAGAGACAAGGAAGGTCCTCTAGAGCGTTCAGAGGGACCATGTCCCTGCCCACACCTTGACTTTGGATTTCTGGCCCCAGGACTATAAAAGAATAAATTTCTGTTGTTTTAAGCCACTCGGGTTGTGACTATTGGTTACAGCAGCCCTAGGCTGCTGGTATAAAGTGCAAGGTACCTCTTGCTGGTTAAGCCTCCCAGAGTGGTATTCACGCTTCTTGCCCTGACAAGGCCACCTCCTTAACCAATTCCCCTCACACACGCCCCCAGACCACACTCTGCCACCAGCATCCCCCTGCTCAGTCTTCTTTCACCCAGCACCATGTCTGCCGCACCATTGCTGGCATGCAAACACAAGGCAGCATGCTACACTATGACCTCACCACAGCAGATGCCAGGTGGCACAGTCGCTAACATGGGTGGGCACCATGCCAGGGGGTTGTGTTTGAGCAAGCGCCTTCCTTGCTGGTAGCTCTTGTTTAGTTGCAAAGCAGAGAAATGGGAAAGAAACCATTACAATCAGGCATGAGCTTCTGCATGGCACTCAGGTCCCATCAAGCCTTGGTGAAAATGAAAAATTACCTCTGCTGTCCTCAGAGCCCAAGCTCATCTGTTATTAATGAAACCCACCCCAAAATAGAGCTTGGAGGAGTGAGACATAGGCCTTTTTTGAAAGAGTAGAAGAAAATATCCACCCAATTTTCCTGGGGGACTCAGTGCTCCCTGGATAGCTTGTCCACCTCCCTGTCTTTGCCATTCTATTCCTTTGTCTGAGAATGTCTTTCTCAAGTACTAGATTTGATCCAGTGCAAATGCCTCCTCCCCCATGAAGCCTTCCAGGATTAACTCCAACCAAGGTGGCTTCATGGGCCTGTGACCTGTGCAGTCACACGGGCCCCTGTACTGAGAAGGACCTCATGTTTCGTTTAATGCCCTGCTCTCACTATCTTGAAATTCTTAATCAATTTCAAATTGGCAGCCTCGAATTTTCAATTTGTACTGGGCCCCCAAAATTATGTAGGTGTCCTAACTCCAGCCAATCAGTTGGAGTGATCTCTCCTCCCTCTGGACCCTCCTAATATGTTATTTATTGGTAAATCTCTTCATTATTCACTCATCAAGCACCGGTTAGGGTGTCAGGCTCTGTTCTAGACAATGGCAATTCAGCAGCAAACAGGACAGTTTCATCCCTGCTCTTACAGAGCTAACAATCTAGTGTGAGGGAGATGCAACGAACACATTAAATACAATAAAGGCAGACTAGAAGTCCTTTTATTTTCTTAGAAGTAATCATCAGTTTCTACGTGTGTGTCGATTTATACACACTTGTCGCTCCTCCAGTGAAAAACAAAATCCCCCAGCTGGCCTGTGGGGCATGTGCTGTGACATCCCCTTGCCCTGCTCTGGGCCTTATCTCATTCTGCTTTCTCTGAATCTCTTCAGACCTCTTTCAGCCCCCTACATACTCTTGTCATGGGCCTTTGCACATGCAGTTCCCTCTGCCTAAAACACTCTTCACTTAATAAACTCCTGCACGTATTTTGGGTCTTAGCACCAACATCATCATCTCCAAGAAACCTTCTTGATTTGCCCTGAATCTTCCATATCCCATCCCACCCTAGCATCCCAACTGCCATTTCACCTGTGTGCATGAATAATACATTCATGTGCAGCTCCTCCATCAGACTCTGGGCCCTGCTGGGGTGGAGACGTGTGTTTTGCTTCCCATTGTATCTCCAGCTCCCGACCCTGTGCCGGAAACATAGAGGGTGCTTGATTAACAGATGTCGAACTTAGCTGGCAAGAAAGAAGATGGGCTCCTGATGAGACCAGGATCCAGTCCCCCAAGGCACTTGGCAATTATTGAATAAGGGATTAAATAAAGGATTACCCGTGAGGAAAAGCACCTAGTCTGTTTCCTGTCTCTCCTAGGTTCCTCTAGCCAACTTCTCCTGGTGCATAGAGATTTGTGCCCTCTGGTAATACCACTCAGATGCTCTCCCCCCACCCCCATGTGGAATGTGGAAAAGATAAAGCCCACCCCAAAGCCTGTCCAAGAGCCCCAGTAAGGAGGAGGCTTTTTGAACAAATTTTAAAGCCATGAGCTACAGATATGGCCCAATGGACGTGGCAGGGAATTCTGCAGCCCAGGACTCACTGTTGATACAAACACATGCACACACACAAATAGTTCCTCCTCAGAGCTCACTTCTTCTGCTCCATCCATGCCAGCATATTCTAAGTGGAGTTTTCTGACTATGGGTCTACTCAGAAAAGTATGGCACTTGGAGTCTCGTGAAAGCCACCAAAATGGACAACTAGAAAAGCACCTCTAGATGCAATTCCAGTGCCTAGAACCTGCATGTGGTACAGATTTGCAGTATGTGTGAACGCAAACCAACTGTTCCTGAAATTGAACAAAAGCAGGGAGGACCTGAATTTCATACACAGGTGCACATAAGCACACCTAAATACACATGTGTGTGTGCACAAGTAATTTTCTCCATAGATACTTGTGTGTGCTTCCCACCTGCCCATTGGGCCTACCAAAGTCAGCATGATCCTCAAGCCCTGAGATGACAGGGAGACGTGACAATAGATGCTGAAAATAGACAAGATTTCCAGTGGTGAATCTGCTGGAGAATCAAGAATAATGTAGAATAGAGTATTAGGCTCATTTTGCTCCCCATCCCCTCCCCCCAAATAAGTGGAACCAAGAACTGTGAAGATAGGTTTTAGATCAACCTGAGAGTAGAATGGAATGGCTCAGCTCCTTGGTAGTGAGTTTGACATCCCAGAAGGTAGCCAAGCCCAGGCGAGGCAAATACTCAGAGGAATCCTTGCAGTGGACTTTCAGGATTTAGTAGGAGTACTGGATTCTAAGATCCTATTATTTTAATAAATGGGACACAAACATACCCAGCTTTCTATACGTTCTATTAGTTTTTCTCTTATCATAATAAATTGTTAAATATCGACAGTCATCATTCACAAAGACAATGTCTATGTACCAGAAACCACACAGATGCCGCACATAAGCCATCTCATTTAAATTTTACCAGAACTCCATAGGATATTTCAGCCCCTTTCTTAAGATGAGAAACTGAGACTTAAAGAGAATATCGATGAGAACTTTTCTTGATATCAGTTACAGAGCATCTAGTTCAAACTGCCTTAAAAGAAAAAAGAGGAATTTATTGGGTTCCATAACTGAAAAGACCAGAGGTGGTGAAGAGGGGCTTCAGGCTGTGAGTGATCCAGATGCTGATAATTTTTCAGGAGGACTCTGGCTCCATGTCTCTCTGCTCCTCCAGGCCTTGCCATTCTCTGTGTGTTGGCTTCATCTTCAGCTGGTTCAACACACTGAGCCAAAACTGGCCAAAGAAGTTCTTGAGCATAAATCTTCACTCCTTACTATTTTCCAGGGAAAAGGCACATAGTCTTTGCCAGAAGCCCAAGCAATAGTCTCTTTGCATCTCCTTGGACCACACTGTCAAATTAAGGATCCTGAGAGGAAGTGATTTTTTGGATTATCTGGGTGAGCCATGAATGCCATGATAAGTGTCCTTGTAAGAGAGACAGTGGATTGCACACAGCCAGCAAAGAAGGAGGCGATGTGATCACAGAGGCAGAGGTTGGAGTGATGCAGCTGCAGATCAAAGAATGTCCCCAGCCACCAGAAGCTGGAAGAGGCGAGGAATGGACTCTCCCCTAGAACCTCCAGAGGAAGTGCTACTCTGTCAACACCTTGATTTTGGCCCAATATTACTGATTTTGGACTTCTGGCCTCCAGAACTATGAGAGAATACTTTTCTATTGTTTTAAGCCACCAATATTGTGGTCATTTGTTACAGCAGCAATAGGAAACTGATACACCATCTCATATCCAGACACTTCCAGGGCTGGGCACCCTGACACACACTCATGTCACCATACAGCCTCAGTTGGGCACGTGGGTGGCACGAGATTTTCTGGAAGCCATTCCAACACCAGGGCAGCTAGCAATAAATTTACTATATACAAAAGTGACTGTGAACAACATAAAATAACCCAGCAAACAAATAAAAATGCAAACCCAACTCAACTTATCCTTCATCGGATTTCCAAAATTCTCCTGTTCACTCCAACACTATCAAGAGAGGAAGTGCAAGGGAGGAAAATCAGAGTGGAAAGAGACAGCGGTCTTAGCCAACTACAGTTTATCTGGCGGAGGGGGGATTCCAAGGGTTTTTTTTTTAATTTTTTAAATATTTTTTATTGATACACAATAGATATACATATTTTCAGGGTACATGTCATAATTTGATACATACAATGTATAATGATCAAATCAGGGTAATTGGAATATTCATCACCTTAAATATTTGTCTTTTTTTCATGGTAGGAACAATCCAACTATTCTCTTCTAGCTATTTTGAAATGTACAAATTAACGTTAACTGTAGTCACCCTACTGATCTATCAAGCACCAGGAATTGCAGTTTAAAAGCTCTTACTTTTGCAGATTTTACAAAAACTTACGAGTATATGCAGCTGTTGCTAGGGCCCCTCCCAAAACTCTGCAAGTGGCTCTGCAAGCCACCTCCTCCTGGTGTGCCTTTAACAGGGTCGCTCTGGCCATGTGTTGAAACCAGACTGTAGAGGGATGAGAGTTAAGGAGATGCTTTCACTAGGTGAGACACGATGGATGCCGAGACCAGCCTGGTAGCAGAGGGGTCAGGAAGACGTGGTCTGGTCAGGTTCTGGATGTATTTTGGAGGTCAAGCAGGAGGATTTCCTGATAGATTGGATGTGAGGTGTGAGACAAGAGAGGCAATGACTGCACATTTTTGATCTGAGCAGCTGGAAGGGTGGTAGTACTATGAACCGAGATAGGAAGACTCTAAAGACATTCTATCCACTATTCTAGCACCCCCATAACACAGGAAAGTACCCTACATTCTGAGGCCCGGGAGAGAAGACATGATATGAAAAGAGACTGAATCGTCTCGGTATTCTACTTTTTTTTTTTTTGAACTTTGCTTTTCTTGTTGGCCTTTTCACTCTCACACCTTTTCTCCCCACCCACAGTTGATTCTCTCACCCCATACTCAATTCCTAGCTTGTGCCCTCGCTTGGTATCTGTGCTACCTTTCAGTACCCAGTTTGGGCTGCAAAGTTTCTTCTGCCTCCCTGGGGAATGGTGCACAGGAACTTTGGAGTATGCCAATTAAGTGGCTTGGTCCCCACCCACTGCCTCGCCCCCCTCCTTCTGTGCCTCTGACAGCCGGCTCCTCCCACAGACTGCAGGGAAAGGACGCCGAACACTTGAGAGCCTGAAATGCCAAAATCTGTACTGTCTCTTTCTCCACCGCAGAATCAGGAAGTGAGATCCCACAGCTACAGCCGAAATTCAGTGTGGGTGCTCTGTGTGTATTATGTGTGTGTGCACGTCTGTATGTGTGTGCATGCACACGTGTGTTGTGTGTGTGTGTGTGCCTGGGGACCTGGTGTCATTTTCAGTTCCAGGGACTAAACCATATTCTGCATCGAAATTCACAGCATGTAATTAAGGAATCTTGTTTGCTGGACCCGCTGAAAGCGTCCACTCTCTTAAAGCTATTCCTGAACTGAACAACAATCATAAGACTGAGAATGATAGCCACAACCTCTGCTGTAGGTGGCTTTGTCATCATTTTACAGACGAGAACTGAGACTGAGGTTTTCTTCCCCAAGTCACCAGCAGGCTGTTTTCCAGCTCTGGTCCTTTCCACTTGGCTATTTCCTCTGCCTGGAACTCTCCTCCCCATGCTCTTCCGTAGCTAAGTCCTTCCCATCCCGTCATCCTTGACAGTTCAGCTCAAATGTCACCTCCCCTGAGAAGCCTTCCCTGACCACCTTCTGTAGGAGCTCCCTCGCCACTGTCCATCAGATCACTCTATTTTCTTCTCAGACATCAACATGATCTGATTGTTCTTTGGTCATTTGTCTACCTGATTAGAACATGTCTTTCCCCTCCAGAACATACGCTCCCAAGGGCAGGGGCCTGCTCTGTCTTGTTCACTCCCGCATTGCAGGAACTAGACTAGGGCTCAATAAATGAGGCTCTTGACTAGCTCCTCAATTTAATTTACTGGTCCAGGCATTTTGTGCCTTCCTCTGCAATCACTGTTTACCATGTGCACACTGAAGGTCATGCTGGGAATATTTGCATGCCCCTTGGTTGAGCTGGCACGAGGTGCTGTTGAGCACTGGGTGTTTGAGTACCTATGAATGAATGAAATGGCCTCTGCAGGATGGGTTTGAATCAGATCCCCCAGATGACAAATGAGGCACACACATAGTACAGACATAGTGTCTGCAAACGTAAGCCATCATTTGGAAATTAATAATGCCATAAGTTATAAACCAAAAGAAGGAAATACCCACCAGAACACACGATGTCAAATATTATTAAAAGTTCAATGTATTAACTCCATTCTCATTTTACTCCAACAACAAATGACTGTTGGGCACCTACCATGCACCATGTTCCGAGTGCTGGGAATACAGTGTCGAGCCAGAAACACATATACAGCCAGAAGCGAAGCAAGAAGGAAAAAGCACGGTTCCGTGAGAGGATGAAAAGGAGACTGATGGTCTGGGAGGTGGCTGTGGGGGGCTTCCCTGAGGAAGAGAATTTCGAATTGAGACCTGAGGGATGAACAGGAGTTGGGGAGAGAGTACCTTTTACTGAAGGGAGTGTGGAAAGTTCCAGCAACTAGAAGAAAGAAAAAGGCAGTATGGCAAAATAAAGGGTGGGGGGTACACAGGTGAAAATTCACCAAATGCACTGTTAAAGCTGAATCGGTTGTTAAAATACAGAAATTCTTCCATGCGGCGTGACAAATGTAGCCATTGCCTCTACCCCTCAGCCTTCCTTCTCCACAGCCCCCAGGGGCCTCCCAATGATCCAGCAGCTAAAGCATCAGCCCTGTCTAAACAGCAGATAAAAGGTTTGATCCCTGGAGGTATTAAGAAGCAGGGAGGGGGCTGAGCCCCTGCAGGGCTTTGAGGGAGCCTGGTCCTATCTAGCAGCAGTGGCAACATTGAGGTGCTTTACGCAGAGAGGGTTGCGTTTGAAGAGGTTCACGGCTGGCTCAGTGCAGGGAATGAATTAGGAGCAGGCTGCATTTTCAGTTTCTCAGAAATGAGGGTGACTTGGAGTAGTAGGTGTGAACGCCAAAGATGGAAACAATGGGCCTGATTCCAGAGATATTTAAGAGGGAAAATCAACAGGATACACAATGAAGACAAGGGAGGTATCAAGGATGACTGAAATATCTGATTTGTAGGACTGGGGAGATGGAGAGAAGGAATACCAGAGGGGCCAACTTTGGGGTCACTTAATTCAAAGATATATTTTTTCCTAGTAAACTAAGGAAGCTAACATCAAAGGCTGCTAATATGAAAGAGAGACAACCAGATGTCCGGTGCCCTCATCAGACATTTGCAACACCACCTATTAAGCAGTCTTTCCCCCAAAAATCAAATTTAAATCTGATCAAGTCTCTAGACCTCTAAATGTCAAATAGAAGTCTCTGCAATGACGTCACGTTCTATAATTTGTACTATCTCATATGGTAGCAATAGCCACATGTCACTACCAAGCACTCAAAATTTTCTTTAATTTAATTGATTTTAATTTAGATAGCCTCATGTGGCTAGTGGCTACTATATTGGACAATAAAGCTCTAGATCAAACTACCAATTTTCAGGAAACGTGAAGAGAATAAACAGTACCATGGGCATGCAACCAGCCCAATTCAGGCAGGAGAAATTCTACAGGACAAACAGGAAACAGTTTTCTCTATAAATAAATTGGGTTGAAAAAGAGAGGGATGGGGAATCTATACTTAAAGGTTACTTAGAAACATATTAAGTCTACCACAATGTGCAGGTCCTATCTAGAACCTGATTTTTTTTAAAAAACTATAAATAGAAATATGACATTTACTAGATAATTAAAAATTTGAACATGTATAATTAATGGTATTAAGGAAATATTATTAACCTTTTTAGGATAATAATGGCATTAAGCTTATGTTTATTAAAAGTTCTTATTTTTAAGAGATACATATTAAAATCTTTATGGATGATGTTATACGATGCCTGGTATTTGTTTTAAAATAATAACATGTATAATTAATGGTATTAAGGAAATATTATTAACCTTTTTAGGATAACAATGGCATTAAGCTTATGTTTATTAAAAGTTCTTATTTTTAAGAGATACGTATTAAAATCTTTATGGATGATGTTATACGATGCCTGGTATTTGTTTTAAAATAATAAGGGAGGGGGAATTGTTTGGCATGGAGTTAAGGCAGGATTGGCCATGAGTTCACTCATGGCCAGGGGCCGGGAGAGGGTTCATGGAGGTTCAGGAGACTTTGCTGTCTCCTTTGACCTATGTTAGAAATTCCCCATGATTATAGGTTAAAAATTAAATTAAGCAAAATTAAGCACCCCTCAAACAAAAGATATTTCAGGCATAGTTGCAGCCTTGCCATGCGGGCCTGGCATGGACATGCTGTCCTGATATCCCCTTATCCCACCCTTGACAGCAACAGGGCAGCATTTGAGGGGCAGCTCTTTTCTCCAACTCCTTTTCAGTCTGGTGAAAGGAAAATAAAACTTAATGAAAAATGCTCTTTTATTTTTACCTGCAAAACATCAGTCTCTAAAGGAGTCATTTCTCACTCTTCCGAAATTGTCGTACTTGCTCCCAGAATAGTTTCTCACTCAGTCAAGCAGCATCATGACCCCCAGCTTCAGCTCCCCAGTCCCCCATCCTGCCTCACCCCCAGCTCTGGGCTCCGTGGACTGAGCCACTTTCACTTTCCCAGGCAGTGCCACCCTCACCCTGGCCTCTTGCATGGGCAGCCTGGGGGCCTAGAACACTGCCCTGTCCCATAATCAGGCAACGAGGAACAGCCGGTGCAAACGCAGAGTTTCAGCAAATTCAGTAAACACAATTACAAAACCGAATTTCCTTCCCATGCAACTTAATGAGGGACATCCTTTATAGGCTGACATCCTCTCTCTGCAATGATCCCTAGGCTGGTGTCTGCGAGTATTAGGGGACTAACTAATGTCTTATTTGAGCCACTGATACATTTCCTTGAGCAAAGGCCATATATCAGTGGCTTAAACAAGACAAGAGCTTGTTTACTTCTCACTTGGCAGGAGGTTTTCACGGAAGATGGCTTTTTCTGCTCCATGATTTGGTCCAGGGAGATCACCGACCAGGTCTGGAACAGTTTGGTAAAAGCTGCTCTAAGGTCCTGTGTTGAGGAGAGGCATCTACCTGGGAACCACTGTTTCCTCTCACTGTAGGATCCATCTGGCCAAACCTATCACCTGGGACTTGAAGTGTTTTGTACATAATCAAGACTCAATAAATATTAGTTTAATTGATTTAAATATATGTGTGCCTACAAATACGTGTGTATGTATATATGTAAATGTCATTATGCAAAGATCCCTGCCAAAACGGCATATGGGAAACTGTGTAATATACATAAGAATATAAAACAAGGGAAGAGTCAACTGAAAACTGCTCCATTGTTAGAGTAATTCTTCCTCCGATTAACCTTGGAAAATAAACTGTCCACATGTCAAGAGGATACTGTCTGAGTTTTGGTATGTAGTCATCATGAGATATTTGTCACACACTCTGCCCATCTGCTTCCCATCTCTCTGACCACACTTTTTAAATCTTCTTTGTGAATCCGTCTTCATCTGCCTGTTTGCCAAATGGTGATGTTTCTGAGGGTTCCAACTCTAATCTCTTTCCTCCTTGGCACATACACTCTCCGTGGTAGGTTCAACCACTCCGATGGCCTTGCTTGCCATCTATAATATAAGCCTCTATATCCCCAACACAGATCTTGAACCCAGATCATCTCCCAGAGCTCCAGTCCTGTGGAAGATCTCGCCATGGCATGGTTCCCTCCCTGTGGAGATCTGCTTCAGCTTAACCTCTTTCAAAGCCCTGGTCCCTTGTTGTCTCCCCACAGCCTCTTGTTTCTGGGGTTCCCAAGTGCTTGCAAGACAGCTCAAACTCTGCTACCTTCTAAGTGTCCACTTGACTCACGGGAAACTCATGCATTCTTGGCGCCCAAAAGGCTGCTCCACTCTGCTCCCCTCCCCTACTCAATTAGGTGCAGGGGTTGGATCAGTCAGGCTGCACCCCTCTCTCCCCAGCTCTCTGAATAGGGGGCAGTGGAAGAAAAGGCTCAGCACTTGCAGAAGATGCTAGAAGGATGGTTAGAGAGAGCCACACTTGCTTATCCTCCTCTTACAAACCCTGGGAGAGGGACACTACCCTTCCCAGTGTTTGAAACTTGACACCTCCGTGTCCTCAGTTGGGGGTCTGCATACCAATTCCATGGCAACAATCTCCCTCCCCACTCCTTAACACCCAGGTAAGTTTTCATGTCTCCTAACAAAAGCCAATAATCTACAGGTAAGTACCTTTCAGAAATTCCCATTATTCAAATATCGTTCCCAAGCTATTCTTGCCTTCCTGGCTGCATTTGTTGTGTGCAGAGCTCTCTGATGACTGCATTGTCTCCCACCCTCCAGCCCTGCCCTCTTCCAATCCATTCTCAGTGCTCACTGGAGCTCCTCTGTTCCTCCTTCTCCTCATCTTCACACTATTTAGTTCTGGAAGTAAAACATAATTGCACTTCAAACAATAGAAAAATGTAAAAGCCCTACACTTCAATCGTATCTACCCAGCATTAACATTAACGAATATTAAACTTTTATAAATTAGTTGAAACTTTATATATCAATCCAGAATTTGGGGGGAAAAATTCCAAACAGTAGGAAATGGTATAAAATGAAAAGTAAAGGCCTCCCTCTTTCCTTCTCTTTCCAACTCCACTTCTCAGAAGTAGCTACTAACAACCAGTTCTTACACATCCTTCGTAAAATTCTTTGCACATACACATATGGGTACATGCCATAATCTGTGCATATACACACAAATGCATATTCCCCTCTTCCCCCCACACAAATGGAATCATATTATACTTTGCCTTTTTCACTTGACAATAAGTCTTGGTAGCTTTTCATGTGAGCACAAATAGATCCTGCCTCCTTTTTAATGGCTGCATCACCAGCTTTGCATCAATATACTGTAATTTATTTAACCAGTCCCCTTTGGTGGGTACCTAGGTGGTAAAACATAATTATCAAGTATATCAGTGGTGATGGTTAGTTTCATACGTCAACTTCTCTAGGCACTAGTACCCAGTTATTTAATCAAACACTAATCTAGGTGTTACTGGGCAGGTATTGGGCAGATGTGGTTAACAACTACTATCAGCTGACTTTAAGTAAATCAGATTGCCCTTGAAAATGTGGGTCAGCGTCATCCAATCAGCTGAATGCCTTAAGAGCCAAAACTGACTGTGAGACTCACCAGTCCCACATCATGAGAGCTGATTCCTTAAAATAAATATCTTTAAGATAAATCTCTTTAAATCTCTTTAAAGTCCTTAAAATAAGTCTCTTTTTATGTGTGTATAAATATATATACACACATATGTGTATTATATCTGTATATGTATATTACACATTATACATAGCATTATATATGTATATTTATAGAAGATGTAAATATGTATACCATAGGACAATAGATAGAAATGTATACATATCATGATGGTTAATTTTGGGTGTCAACATCTCGATGGCAGGTGAAGCACTGCTCTGGGTGTGTCTGTGCAGGTATTTCCAGAGTCAGGGGACTGAGAGAGGAAGACCCACCTGCAATGTGAGTGGCACCCCTCCCAGTGGGTTAGGGGGCCAGCTGGAACAAAGTGGGCAGAGAAGAGAGATCTGCTCTCTCTCTCTCTCTCCCTTCCGAAGTGGGACCTTTTTTCTCCTCCTACCTTTGGACATCAAACTCCAGGTTCTCCAGCTTTTGGACTCTGGGTCTTGCACTGGTGTGTCCCACGGTCTCTTGGGCCTGACTGGGACTGTTGGCTTCCCTGGTTCTGAGGCCCCTGGACTTGAACTTAGCCATGCTGCCAGCTCTGAACCACACCAGGGGCTTCCGTGGTTCTCCACCTTGCAGACGGGCTATGGTGGGTCTTCTCTGCACTCGTGGGAGCCAATTCCCCCTAGCAAATCCCCTTCTATTAATACACAGCCTACTGGTTCTGTCTCTCTGGGGAAGCCTGACTAATACATACACAATATATCCTACTGACTCTATTTCTGGGGAGCCCTGAACAGCCCCAGCTGACAAATCAGTCCTTTTGTATTCATCGCATTATCTGCCCATTTCAAAGTCTCCCCATGGTTTTCAGGATGAGGCCTCCCTGGGACACAGCACTCCCTGATCTACCTCCCAGGCCCCATCCACCCTCCCTAAGGAAGCACTTGGCGCTCACCAACTTGCCTCACCTCCCAGCCTTTCCTCCATGACTCTCCTCCAGCTGTCTCATGGCTGACTCTTACTCTTCCTCCCGTTTTGTCTGAGATCCCACCTCCTTTGAGAAGCCTCGTCTGACCCCCTAAGATTGGATTAGGTGACCTTCCCCTGAGGCCTGATAGCTCCCAGTAACTGCCACAAGACACTTGGCATCAATATGGTGACCACGTTGTTCTGGAGCAACAATCTGGCTATGTGGTCTGACAATAAAAGGCATTTATGGGAACAACCGGACAGAATGTTTGAAACCAAGGCTACTTCAGAAGACTGGGGACATTTGGTCTCTGTGGATAATGAGGGAAACAAATAATATTCAACAAACATGTATTGGCCACCTACAGAGTCCCAGGGACTGGACTGTTACTGATGGAGAGATGAGTAAGACACATTTGAGTGTAAAATCTGAAAAAATACCGAGCTGCTTCTTGGATGTGGAAATGGGATCCTGACTCCAAAGAAGTCTGGATCATAAGAGCTAACGACACCCAGTGAGCACTTAGCAAGTGTCAAGCCCTCTTCTGAGCAGTTACGTGTCGAACTCATTCATTTAATCCCTTCGAACACAGTATCCCAGATCAGTGTCCTGGAAGCAGAGTCCAAGGCAGGTTTAGGTGTACTTGGTTTATTGAGGGCATGCTCTCGGGAGAAGGGGAGATGAAAGCAGGGCAGGGCAGGGCAAGGGAAAGCTAGGCAAGGGTGAGAGTATATCTCACATAGAAAGATCAAGTATCGTTTTACAAAACTTCTGTTTCCATTTTGTAAAAATCAATCTTATTGAGATATAATTTGCATAGAATAAAAATTTACCCTTTTTAATGAAGTATAAAATTTGATGAGTTTTAACAAATATATTCAGATGTGTAACCACCACCACAGTTGAGATATAGGACATTTCTACGATCCCAGAAAGAACACCGGTGCCCTTGAAAATCAATCCCTTCTCCTCATCTTCAGTCCTAACAAGCACTGATTTAACTCTGTCACTAGAGTTTTGCTTGTTTCGATGTTAAACATTTTTTGTTTAAATATACATATTTAAATTTTTTAATTCCATGATGGCAGAGATTTTTTATCTGTTTTATTCACTTTTTGTCTTCTCAATGCCTAATTCATGTCTAACAACATCATAGTTACTAAATATTTGTTGGAAAAATGATGAATTTGTGATATAAAATGTAATTGTTATGGTGAGTTATGATCAAAAATGTTTGGAAGCTCCAGCTGTAGACCATGCCATACAGTTGGTATGTCTGGGAGCTTGCTCCATGTCATTATACAGCTGCCACATTGCTTTCAGAGGCTGCAGACTATTTCACAGTAAGAAGTGTACCATACTTCATTTAGGGGGCCCTCTGCTGTTATTAACATTTCCAATCTTTTGGTACTAACGATATCCTTGTACATACGTCATTAAGTAAATCTGTGAATGTGCGGGTAGGATAAATTCTTTAGAAGTGACACTGGTAGGTCACTGGTAGGTCAGGAGATACGTGCATTTTTTACTTTGAGAGACATTGTTAAATGGCCCTCTAAAGAGATTCTACCAGTTTGTACTCCCACAACAAGGACAGAGAGTTCTGGTTTCCCCACCCTTACCAGCGATGTGTTAGCAAGTGTCTTCATTTTTGTCTATTTAACAGGTAAATATGGTCTCTCACAAGAGTTTCAGCTTGTATTTTTTTTACCAGTGAGAGTGAGCACCTTTCATGCATTTAAAGCCCACTGTTATTTATTTTTCTATAAACTTGGAACTCTGCTCATGTCCTTTGTTTTTCTTTTGAGTTGTTAATCTTTTTCCTTATTCATCTGTAGGAGTTTATGTAGGTATTGAGGAAATTAGTTCTTTGTATCTCTCACATGTTGGAAACATTTTTTTGCAACCAAGTTTGTTACTTATCTTTTGACTTTAAAGTAATTTTTGTAACGCAGAAACTTTTAATTTTATGATATCATATTTGTCGGTCTTCTTTTCTTATATGGATTCTGGATTTTGTATCATGTTTAAAAAGACAAAGTTCTTCCCCATGTGGATATTATTTAAATAAAATCTCCCATGTTTTCTTTTAATACTTTTATGAATCTTTTTAAAAGTTAAAATCTTTGTTCCATCTGGAACTTATTTTGGTATAAGGAACTAAGAAGAGATCCAAACTTTGTGTTAGATGGCTACCATTTGTCTAAACATAACAGCATCTATTAAATAATCTCCTTTTCTCCCACTGATTTGAAATGTCCTCTTAATCACAAACTAAACTTCTCTGTATATTGGGGTCAATTTCTGGACTCTCCATACTATTTTATTGGTCTGTCTATTCATGCACCATTACCAAACTGCTTAATTTCTTTTAGCTTTATAATATATTTTAATATCTTTCAGGCCTAGACTACCTTTTCCTTTTCAGAATTTATATAATTTTTCTCAGCTGCTTCTTTTTTCACATAAACTTTAGCATGTCTCATTCGAGAAAAGAATTCTATTTTCTAACTGGGATTATGTTAAATTTAAATATTAATTTAAAGACAATTGGGTTATGTGTAATATGGAGCTTCCTCTCTTACAGATCTGTCTTTCCATTTATTCTCATGTTGGTATATATTCCCTGGTAGCATCATCAAATTTAACTCATATGTAGTACATCTTACACACAGCTTGATAACTATATTCTCAGGTATGTAATCTGTTTGTAGCTACTGTAAATGGACTTTTTTTTCTTTTTTCTTTTTTGTCTGTTTATTATGTTGGAAGAGACCAATATTTGTTACCCAAATACCTTATTGAATTCTGTTGTTGGCAATGTCTTTTAATTGCGTATCCTGGGTGTTGTAAGCATAAAGTCGTATCTAACATATATATTATATAATAAATTTGTCTCCTCCTCTATACTGTTTACATCTCTTATTGCTTTCTCCTTTCTAATCCCATCAGCTATGCCTCTGATCATTGTCTAGTATGATAGAGATCATGGACTTGTCACGTCACTAACTATAATGGGACTACTTCTGGGGTTTCATGATTTAACATATGGGGTATGTGTGCACCCCATTGTTTTTACAGCTGGCACAGGGGAAGGGTGGTCTGAGACAAATGAGCAAAGCAGGTGAATTCTGTATCTCCAGCCTGGACACCCACAGAGATGTATCCTCCTCCCTCCTCACCTTCCAAGCTCTAGGACAGTCCCCTTTCCTGGGATCTTCCCAGGCCAGGGATATCTTCCTTCCCTCACTCACTGGAGCTCAGATTCTAGCCCTAGTCCTGCCACTGTCCTTCTGAGCCTCCGTTTTCTCACCTGCAAAGTAAACTAATAATAGCTACTCTGCCTGCCTTTTCAGGTAGCTGTGAAAATGACACTGCAACCATGGGAAGTTATCATTATTGAGGGGGTTTAGGCAACTGATGGTCCTCCAGCCACCCAAATTGTACTTGTAATGATAACCTACAGCTTTCTAACCAAATGAAGACTGAATGGAGTCATGTGCAAGGAGAGAGATGCTATAGGATTGTTTCCCTTTAAACCACATCCAGGGATGATGCAACAGGCTCTCAGGACCTGGATGAAACTCCGGTCCTGTTGTCCTGGCTCTTGGCCCCTGAAGCAGAGCCTTGTACTTCCCAGGAAAGGAAAATAAACAGTAATGGCATTTCTGACGGACACGCTGGGGCCTTTGAGGACAGGACTGCTTTTTTACAGGTCAAGCCGTGCGAGAAGAACCTTGACAGCCGTGGGCAAACACTCGCTGCAGCCAGTGTCAAGACCTGTCAGCCCACTGCTGCCAATCACACAGCCTCACACCACGACTGGATATCTGCAGGGCGAGGGACCAGGTCGTTAAAATCTAGGCAGCCACTTCCAACATCCAAAGGCACTTTTTAAAATGCCATAACAAATTAGAAGTGTCTAACACAACGATGACACTGTTCTTAAGCAAATTGATAAGAAATCATCAAGATCATGAATGGATAAATGGACAAGGACATGAACAACTTCTAGTAGAAACAGCCAAGAAATACATGAGGTTTTTTTCTTCCCTCTTTTTATTGATTTATTTATAGCTTTTCAGTGTTCTGCAAGAAGCATTGATATTACCTTGGCAATCAAAAAATAAAGATTTTATTAATCTAGACAGCTATTTTGAAAAAGGCCTAAGGCTTCTTCCTTGCTGTCATGTTCTACAACAAAACAGCCCCTGCTGTGTGCTCAAACACCAGAAATCTACCGCTACTTGGCATGCAGAACAGGAGCCACCCTGGGCACAGAGGGGAGGGCTGGTGAGTGGGGACACACAGGAGAAGGAAGATCCAGAACAAGCAAGGAAAAGGATGGTGGTTATGGGTCCAGGGTGTACTGTCAGATGCCTGAGGCTTAGGTACCAGCTCAGCTACTTAGCAGCTATGTGACCTTCACCAACATACTCAGTCTCACTAGATTCCTACCTTGTCTGTACACTGGAGCAATAGTACGTACCTTTCAGGATTGTTGTGGGAAGTAACCAAGGTAATGTGTGGGAGGGGATCCCCCATGCCTGCCACATGGTAGACATTCAATAAATATAAGATTCAATTGACCGTGTTACCATTAGTACAGAAGGAGCATTCTGGAGTGGTGCAAGGGGCATCCTGGATGGGAATTTGGTCCTAGTCTCTGGGACTGCTGTGTGGCCGTGGGCAAGTCATGTCACTCCTAGGTCCCAGATAAACTCTGAAACCTCTCCCAACTCGGATACTCTGAGTCTTGTTCTGAGACCATCCTTGCTGTCAGTCAGTAATGGCATTTCTGGGCTCACAGCTAATTCTCCTAGCCACCACCCTCCCTCGCCCAGATGGCATCCTGGTAACATGCTGCCCTGTGGAGACAGCATAGCTCACGGCTGAGATTCCAGTGGTAGGAAGCTCTTTGCTGATGGGCTGGCCCTTCCCTTCCCCAAGAAAGCTTTTTGTTTGGGCCTCTCAGACATTTCCATGGAGACAAGGGACAGAGCAGAAGGGTTATTGAAAGTTCTTCCTCCAGGAAAGGCTCCTCCCTTCCCCAAGGAGCCCACACTTGAGTGACGCAGTTTCCTGGATCCACTGAAACCACAGGGACTTCCCACCCCCGCCGCTCTGGCTGTGCTGGGGAAATAAGGCCAGGCGGCCCCTTTGAGGTGACTCCCTGGAAAGCCAGGCCTACCTCAGTCTGGCTCTGCCTATACCTGGGCAGCTTTCATCTGGTTGCCTGCAGATCCCTTCTCTCCTACAGGTAGCTGCTTGTTCTTGGCATACAGGAGGAATTTTCCACCATCCTTGCTCTGGGAGCCGAGCCCTCAGCACCTCACGAAGAAGGCTGGGATGGACTGTCTTCTCTCTTGGCAGAGTTCAGGCTGTGACGCACACCACCTGGACAAGGCAGGATGCATGCCCTGTGATGGTGTTTCAATACTCCATGCTGACTCAGGAGCAGTGTCTGCCGTAGACGAGTCCTCGAGTCATCAGTCAGTCCTGTTCAACGCTCTTCCTGCTTCTCCTTTCCACATTGCTGGGCACCTCTTGGTGCCCAGGGCCACTGTCCTGCCGTGGGAAAAGCATGGATACTAGAATCATCAGTTCAAATACCAGTTCTGTCACTTACCATTTGGGTGATTTTAGACAAGTCATTTAATCATTTGTGTCTCTTTTTTCTCATCTGTAAAATGGGAATAATAAAAACTGCCTCATAGAGTTTCCCATACTCAACAAATGCTTACTGAGTATTTACACGAGTGCCAAGCATCATTCAGAGACACAGTAATGAGCAGAGCATACTTCAATTCTGAAGAATTAACAGAGATGAAAAGTACCTGTGGCCTTCCAACTCCAGGTATGATTGAGTACTTTGTATCACATCTCCTTTGGAAAACAGATACAAAATAAATAAAAATGCAAATAAAAAAATCCAGTTGTTTGACAGCATAGAACAATGGTTTTCCAACTTTCATGTGCGTAAGAGAGCTTGTTAAAACAGTGTCCGGGGCTTCAGCCCCAGAGCGCCTGACTCATAGGTCAGGTTCAGGCTCACGAATTTGCTCTCTAACAACTTCACAGATGCCAACGCTCTACCTAAGGACCACTCCTCGAATTATACCGGCGGAGGAGAACCACCAAAGCACCTAGGATCCGAGGGGTGAAGGTGCCAGCGAGAAGGTCGTGCCTTGCGATGAGCCTGACATTCTGTGCCGCGTTCATCCTTAAGGCATCTGCTGATTTTTAAGCCCCGTGAGGCTGAGAGACCAGGTAGAAAGCAGCTGCTAAAACTTTTCACCACTGTCGTGGCACTTGGGAGACAAAAAATTGGAGCTGAGGGCTACTGAGGTAGTCAGGGTTTGAGGATCTGAGATCCTGGAGAAAAATCAACTACAGAGAAGCAAACCCAACGTCTGAACATCGTTTTCCTGGAGATGTTTTCCAATTCCAATTCCTGCCTTCCCATACCACACGCATCTCGCCTCATGTCCGGTTCTGTTGGCTCTGTCTGAGGGTCCACTCATCTGGGGTACAACCCTGAAGTGCAAAGGAGTTAATGCCCCATCAGGTGAAACTTTGACCAATGGAAGACAGAAGCCATGGGATAAATTATCCCTTGGGAAGGGCCCTGAGACACAGCCTACAGGTCTTCTTGAGGGCACAGTCCTGTGAACTGAGCAAATAGTTTCACTTAGCAAGTGGCCAATGTGATAAGACATCCTTTTGTGTTCTTCCCATATGCTAGTAGATTTCCAGTGTGCCTCATGCTACAGACTTTTCCACACTACCATCACTAACAAAATGTGCCTGTTTCTTAAAATAATAATAGCAAATTTATTGAGGACTTACTCTGTTCCAATCAATGTTCTAAGTGCTTTGCACATACTAATGCACGCAATCCTCCCAATAATTCTGTGAGGTAGGCCCCAATGCCACCCCCATTTTATGGATGAAAAAATTGAGGCACAAAAATGTTCAAGAAGTTGCCCACGGTGTCACAGCTGATCAACAGTAGATCTCTTTTGGGGTGGGAGGGCCCTCTTCTCTATAGTCAGCATGGATTTCTACAGATAACATGAAACCTCTCTATAGTTTGCATGGGCCTGGTTTTGATGCCCTTCCCACCACAGCTGGGAGCGTACTTGCATTTTTTTAAACTATGTTTGTGTGAGTGTATTAGTGTGCGAGTGTATGTGTGGGGCGTGTGCACTGGTTGTGAGGAAGGGGAGGGGAAGGAGATCACTCTGTCCCATGGTCTCAGGGCTGCTAGTGTAAATCAGTTGCATCTCTCATTGCCTTGGGAAAAGACTAAAAGCTGTGGGAATGCTGAGCATTCTTGCAGAAGACATGTTCCCAGAGATGAAACAAGCCACAGTGACTGCATCAGAGACAGGATCTCCAGACTCTAAAGAATGGATTCCTTTATGGCTCTATTTCCCAGGGTCAAAGGCCAAACTGCAGTCACTCAAGGGTCTCCTTGATCTGGCCCCAGAATGGCTCCCAGTACGTTTCTCTAACATAGCTTCTTTACTAGCCCCAAATGTCATCAAGCTTGTCCCCTGCCTGGAGTAAGCCCCTCTCATCTCCATGACTGACCTGTCTGTCTCCTGGATAAACCCTCCCATAATTTTCTATCCCACTTGCAGTAAAACTGAAAATCCTTCCCATAGTCCAAGGGGCCCTTCACAATCTGGCCCACCCACCTCACCAATCTAGTCTCCTTCCACCCTGCCTTCTCTGCACTCCAGCCAGCCACACACACCCAATACTTACTCACGCCCCAGGACCTTTGCACGTACAGCTCCCTCTGTCTCAAACCCTGTTAAACCAAATCCTCGCAAGGGGGACTCTTTCTTTAGGCCTATCCTGACCACCCAATATAAAGTAGCCCTATCTGCCCCAGGCACAATCTATTGATCAATCTGTTTGATTTTTTTATAGCACTCATCCCAAATTTTCCTGTTCGTTATTGGTACACTTGTGCTTTTATCTCTCTCACTCTCCCCTGCTAGAACGTAAGCTCCATAAGAGCAAGTACCTTTTCTGCTTTATTCAGAATACCTGGAAGAATTCTTGTCCCCATAGCAAGTATATATTTGCTGAGTAAATGACTGAAAGCTCCATTTAGATGGAACCATCAAGAGCCTTTGCTGATTTCCAGAGCTGGAAATTATCTCCTTCCTCTGAATGACAAAGCCACACTCTCTGCCTCTTTTAAGGTCCCCAGCACTTCTGCCTGTACTGCAGGTATTTACGGTTTTTCTCTCCCTTACCAGACCAGGCTCCTTGGTACAGCTTCTCCCCTAATTCCTCTCTGTATCTCCTGCCTCCCAGCTTTTAGCAAAGTGCCTTGTACACTGTCGGTGCTCCATCAATGCTGAGTAAGTGGTGTGCACTGTCGTCACAGACACCTAAGAATAATGTGGAATTCCATGTCTATGCGTATCAAGCACCATGCTCATCACTCTGGTCAAAGTGACTATGAGTGTATGCAAATATGATTTCCAAACACGAATATTGCTGGGGTGATAAAATTGAGTGAATAGGGCTTTGCTGGCTGGTCGTTCTGAGGAGGATTTTATCCTCATATTCAGCATACTCGGATGGCTGGATCTGGGTTGTTTTGCACCAACCCTCTTCAAAAGGGGGTGATTCAATGCAGAGAAGGTGAAGATTAATTGCAACAATCTTGTTAGTGGAATGGAAAAAGGACAAATGTCATAGTTTCTGTAAGGACACAAGGCAGAGAGGAATTTTTCTCAGTGCCGATTGGACCTTGACTTTCAGGAGCTTTAAGGGCCCCGACTTGGTCTGCTTCCTGTCTTGTATGTTTCCTCCACTAGTCTTAAGGCTGCATTTTGCTAGAACATTCTGTCATACTTTCTTGGCTTATGGAGATATTACCAGTTGTTACTAAGTGGGGTAGATGGATTCGGGGGATGTTTTTGTTTTACCGGGGGTCTCAGACAGAACTCCCTCTGCCACTTTCCTCTGAAATCTCAATTCCCACTCTTCCCTGGTCTCCTCAGGTATGCTCCTGCCAGACCATATCACAGTTGCCCAAACATACCATCTTGCTTTACAGCTATTTGCACCAGTGGCTTATTCCGCCTGAAGATGTTGTTCCCACGAGATCACTCCCAACATCCATCCGTAGGACCTTACCCTTAGGGCCAACTCCAGCCAGCCCTCCTCAGCAAGGCCTTCCCTAAGTTAATCAGTTCTCCATTTGTGCCGCCACTAAAACTTCTTCCCTGCAGCATGACAAGTGTCATTTTGACTTGTCTGTGTCTGTCCTCCTCTCCCGCTAGACTCTGATGTCCTAGAGGACAGGGACTGAGTCTAATTTATCTCTATATGGCCTGTGCTTAGCTCAGTGCCTGGCACACCATAGACACTATATAAATGTTTATAGAACACAGGAAATCAAACACAGGTCAAAGTCCTCACAACTGCCAGTATGGTAGAGTCGTTAAGTACACAGGCCCTGCCACCAGACCGCCTGAGTTCAAATCCTCGTCTCAATTTTCTAGACGTGTGATGTTGAACAAGTTACATGAAGTCAGTTTCCTCGCCCCTGAATTAGGGATGATGATGATAATAGTAAATACAGTCCCCACCTCCCAGGGATTAGATATTAACATAGCACATGTGTGGGGCTCAGACAGTGCCTGACGCGTGGTATCTGTTGCTGTTGTTGTCACTAGTGGTGTCACTGTGGGTGAGTCATTTACCTGTTCTCAATCATTTCTACTCATCTCCTCAGTGACAAAGTCACCATGGCTGGGAGGCCCAGATGACGTGGTATGATGTGTGAAATTGCTTGTAAGAAGGCAAAATACTCTACAAATAAGGTGAAACCCCTTGTCACAAAAAAATTGTGAACTGCCTCTTCCTCTCCCCCTCTTTCTGCACTCGTTCTCGCCTTTATTTGGAAATTCATGTGAATATATTACTCCCTTCAAATAAATCAAAGACATTGAAATAGCATCTTGTTTGAGTGAAAAATAAAATTATCATTTATAATTAGGTCGAGTTATAGACACTAGAGTTATAAACACTAAGATTAATTGTTCATCTCACTCCTTGGGTTAAGGTCAGATTATCTGCTTTGGTGGCTCAGGGTAATATTAATCGTTTTATGGTCCGTTCTTCATCCCTTTCGAATAATTGTCACTTCAGAGTGACAGCCACATAAATGCTGGCTGAATCGAATTGCTGAAGTCAAGTGCTTAGTAATTCCACCTCACCTGCCTCCAGTCAGGGCCCTCTCTGCCAAAGCCAACAGGATCCTTGTCAGGCATCCAAGGCCTGAACATAACCCTGTGTGGTTTGCAAGCAGGGTAATTTGTTTCTTCTTGGGAGATCTTGTCAGTCTCTTCTCTATGGAAGTAGAGTTTAAAAAAATATATATCTTGGCAGAAAACAAATCCGATTGGAAAGCGAGCAAGGTTAAGAAGGAGTCCTGAAGGTGTCTCTTCCAATAATCTCTTACCCACATCTCCAAAAATTTCATATAATGATAACTGCGGGTCACCAACATCTTCTTCCCTTGTCAATAGTATAATTAAATCACCTTTGTCAGTGACCGTGGGCCCCCCGGGGACCTTGCTGAGCGAAAGCCACTCTTTCCATAGGAATTCAGCACAGGAGCCCATCCTTTGCTGCCTCCACCCAGGCTTTATTTCTTTGTGACCTCGTTTGGAAATCAACCCCGGCATTTTTTTCACTATCATTTAATGAGCACTCAGTGCCAAAAGCTATAGGGTGGGTGTTTTGGTAATCCCTATTTTGCAGCTGCAGAATCGAGGCTCAGAGAAGTCAAATAACATGTCCAAGGTCACACAGCACCCAAAACCAGTGTTCCTAACCATTATACACACTGCCCCTCCTCCCTGAAGAAGAGCCTTTCCAATACCCTATCTTGGTATATTATTCCTGGTAAGAGGTCAACATGACAGCTCTTAGACCATGGTCTTCAAAAGTAGGAGTGTTCTAAAGACATATGGGTGGAAAACAACCCCCAAATCCATGAATGTGTCCATCAACATGTAACACAGCAGATGTGAGGATTTTCAACCAGATACTGCATCACTGCCAAGGAGTAATAAAAGCGGGGAGCATTTAGCCAGACACTGTTCTATTATTTCCAATAACTCAGTGAGATGGTTGTCATTATCACCCCCATCATACAGATGAGGGAACTAAGACACAGAGGGGTTGAGTAGCTGGTCCAAAGTCACAGAACTGATAAAGCAGAAGACTAGGATTTCACTCACTGAGCAAATCTTTATTGAGTGCCTTCTATGTGCAGGTGCTGTTCTAGGTACTGGGGAAACAGCAATGAATAAGATGGTCAGAAAACGCCTACCTTTGTGTTCTTTACATTGGTCTACATGCCTGGGTTGATGATGATGATGATGACAACTAACGCTGCTGTTTACTGAGGCCTGCTACGTGCCAGGCCTCAGTCTGCTCAACTATGAAATGGAGCTAGTATTGCGTGCTTCATTGCATAAAGTGGGAGCCTATTGTCTCACTTAATCCTCAAACTCCATTAAATAATACGATAATGGCCATTTTACAGTGGACCAAAGCGAGGCTGAGTAAAGTTAAGTCACTTTCACTTGCCCATGAATCCGCCCTCACCATCCAGGCACCCAAATGCTCTCCATCTTCCAGGGCTGAGCTCAAATTGCATCTCAGCTGCAAGGCCTTCCTTGGCCTCCCTCATCTCATCGCATCTAGCTCCACGACATGCTTGTATGACAGTTATCTGAACAATCAGGAGATAGGCATCTGAAACCAGGGAAACATAAAGATGTATTAGACGATGCCCATGAGGTGCTGACACAAGGTTTAGGCCATAGCTGCAACTCCCTTCCACTGCCCCCTGCCACTCCCACCACTGGAAGACCCTTCAGGGGTTCGGAGCTGCAGCTCCTCTAATCTCAGTGCCTTCTGTCTGTGAAAGACAATAGATCCTTTATCTGGGTGGATGTGCAGAGCCAAATTCAGGTGGTATTACTTTCTTGGAAAGGTAACTTCACTACGTGACACTGTTCATCACCAGAAAGGAACTGGGTGTATCCATCGGTGAGAACATCGCTTATAGTAGCAAACTCAAGGCTGTTCTTATTCACCCTTGAAACAGCAGCAAACCAGCTGTTAAAGTATGGACAGGCCAGGGATAAGCTTCGAGAGTGCTATTCAGCCCATCCACAGGATCAAGGGACCAGGGCCTTGCACACAATATTCCCTCTGTCTAGACTCTGATGACCTTTACCTGGCGAACTCCTATGCATCCTTCAAGACCCAGATTAAGGGTTATCTCCCCTGTGAATTCTCCCTGACTCCCAGGGGTAGATTCAGCCTCTCCTTCTTCTATGTTCCCAATACACCTTATTCATATGCTCATTGGACATATCCCATATTATATGTGAATATTATTAATAATATTTTTATACACACATACATATTTACATTTCTTTTTAGGCTGTGAACTCCACAAGGACTTCACTTCCCCAGCAAGGCCCAACTAAATAACACCTCCTCTGTGAAGCCTTCCTTGATTCCATCCATAGTATTTTGTTCAATTCTCCACCATAGCACTTGAGACTTGGTGCTGGGTGAGTATGTGAGAAATCTGGTGGTCCCTCTAGACTGTGAGCTCCTTGAAGGCCTGACTGCTTTATGATTTATTTCTATGCCCCCGACTCCTCACCTAGATCCTGGCATATGGTACATGGTGAATGCTCATTATTTGTACAAAGCTGAGGCCCATGTGGCTTTTTCTGGGTTTGGTTGAATTGAAAGAACCACAGTCCGGCAGCCCACATAATGAAAAAGGAATCCCCTTCCGCACCCATGTATCTCCCAGAACAGGAAAGGGGATGTAGTATATAACTTACAATGACACTCTTCCAAAATTCCTTCTCCTTCCCAACCTTCTCATACTCTGAAATTGCTCTGGAGCCTCTCATTGCCAACCCCACCTTCCTTTCCCAGCCGCATGCACACAAACACATTCCCTCCTCTTTCAATCCCCTCACTTCTCCCCACCTGCCTTCCCTCTCCCCATTCTTTATTATGTAACTCAGCTTAGCTTTTCTGCCTGCTTTTTTTTTTGTTTGCTTTCCACTTTAAGCAAGAGTCCTTTCTCCTTTTCCTCCCATGTCTCTGGTGCTCTGCCTCTCTCTCCCCATTCTCCCATTTTTGCGCCCTTCCCCAGTCTAGGGGAAGCAGGCTGGCAAAGGAGGGGAAGCCACTCCACGTGAGCAGGTGGCTGGAGCATCCACTTGCTAAGAAACCTTATCTGGGCCACGTGTGTTTACCGAATGGCTGGATGAATAAATGGATGCATGGGTTGGTCTATTCATTTATCCATTCAACACATACCTACATAGTACCCACTATAAGCCAGTCACAGGTGCTGACTAAGGAGCAGGCCTCGACATAATATAATCATTATAACAATGACAGCTACTATTCGCTAAGCATTTATTATACTATGCGCTAGGCCCCGTGCTACACCCTCTATGATACATGATCTTAGCTAATTCCGTCCCCACTGCTGATAGATATTACAGACCCTAATAGATATTTCCTAATAGGTATTACAGACCAGGAGACTGAAACTGTGAAGAGACTAAATAACTTGCCCAAGGTCACATGGGTGAACACCAGAGTCACGATTCAGACAGAGGCCAGTGGGATCCAGGTCCTGCACTCTCAGCATCGATGGTCACTCCTCTCCCGCACCCCAGAGCCCAGTGCCACTCAGGGCAGTCTCCAGAATGCTGGGAACCAGGTGATCTTTCTGTCCATACTTTGCTCTCTTCTCCATCCCTGACCCCAGTTCCTCCACCCCCAAACACACAGACACACACACACCTGGCAAAGGCAGTGACTTAGAGAGGCAGTTGGCAGAAAAAGAAAAGATAATCCACCAGCTGATGATTAAGAAACCACGAAGCTCACACATCGGAATGCAGATGTGGGCTAAATAGCCTCAGTACCCTCAACAGCTCCTTTTCACCTCGGGCTGGTCACTGGTGCCCTATCAAAGCCCTTGAAGTGGGCTCCGGAGCCCGGGTGGCAGCTCCAGGCCTGCCCACCTCCTCCATTCCGAATGTGCCTGCTCTGGTGGCCGTGGTGGATCTGGTGGCTCTGCATTCACAGCCTCTCCCCAGGTTTCCACCTCCCAGCCCGGCCTCTGGATTGACACTTCATCCGCATGGTCTTTTTAACTGTGGCTTCTGAATGCTGCTTTTCAGCCAGTGCTGCAGGGAAACGAGACCCCTAGGCAGGCAAATCTCATGCCCCTTCAAATGGATATCCTTTAAATATCCATTCCACGTTTATTTAAAGAAGAGGGGCATGATGGGTGATGGTGGTGGCCTGCTGGTGACCACCCAGGCCTGTCGTCTGTTATCCCAGCAGTTTGGCTCTGAGCTTGCACATCCCACTTTGTAGAACCGGAGCACTGGAAACTGACCCAACCAAAGCCTCCTTGGAAGGCAGTTAGCAGCCTGAGCCAGCTTAACACCGACACTCTCACAAGTGTCTTATCAAAATATTTCTTACAACTCTCCTACAAGCATGCTCTGTATCCTCCTTGGAAGGAATTCTGGGAGCGATCATTCCCTCCATGCTCTCACACGTCCAGCGTTGGCTAGCTATGTTTCAGTGCCCGCCTAGGGGACCCCACCTGTTTCAGATCTCTCAGAGCTCTAACCCAGGCCTTTACGCTAGTCCTACCCACCCTGATGCTGAAAACAGACGTTCTCAGAGTCCCCACCCAGGGGTAGGAGATCCCAGGTTTAGCAGAAAGGGAGTTCAAACAGTATATTTTCACAATGTTAATATTTCTGTAATTAGCATGCATAACTGATGTGACCATTTAATGTGGCAGTACTTCTTATTTTTACCCAAAACCTTGTATTAAATCAGAGAACAGCTTACGATCAATGGTATGTTGGAAACATTTGTAGCCTTCATTTGTAGCCTCCACAACACACACACCCAGACAGAATTATCTTGTCTTAGCTGTTTTCCCACAACACTTTATGTCTGCCTCTTTTATAACCCTTGTCAGGGTGCATCATCATCGTTTGTTTGTTTGTGTGTCACCCACTAGACAGCGAGACCCTCGAGGGCAAAGGCTCTGTCTAATTCATTTGTATGCTTCAATGGCCAGCACTGTGTCTAGCACCTAGTAGGCACTGAATTCAATTTGGTTGAATTGGACAGAGACTGAGTTCAGATGACTCATCCAGGGAAGACACATCAATCCTGGGATTTAAACACTTTTGGGTTTTTTTTCCCCACTAATCAGTATAGGCAGCCATGTAGCTCTCCAAGGAGGCTCAACGCATTTGTCTTGGAATGAGATGATCCAAATAGATGATAGATTTGTTGACCTTTCCCGGGAAACTTCAAACCCTGGGGTCGTGCTACCCTGAAGGGTCCTTTCTCCAATGCCTTGGACCTCCTTTTCCGGCCCCTGCATCAAGCTCAAGGTAATGAAATCCAGGAGATGACTCACACTGAAAATTGGGAGGAAAAAGATTTTGTATCATGGAGCCCGTTGGCCATTGTGCCATTCATTATTTAGCACCAGGTTTTCCAGATCTCACTCAGCCTGAGGTCATTTGGCTGCAGTGAAGTCCCCAAAGATCTTCTGGAAAACATGATGCTAAATAATAAATGGCACAATTATGTTATACAGAGCAGAAGTGCTCCACGAAGGTGATCCCAGGGTTACCTGAGGCCAAGGGGGGCATTGTGTGGACAAGGAAGAGAAAATGTGAGTTTCAAAGAATAACTGTGCCAATGGATTACTTTATTTGAAAATAGTATACCTTAATTTAAAAACAAAAATTGCAAATCACTGGTCTATGCAAATCACAATGAAACAATGAGAGCACAAATAAGAAAAAAAATAGGAGAAGGAGAAGGGGAAGGGGGTAGAAGGGAGAAGGGAAAAGGAGGAGAAATCTCTCATAGGGAGGCAACCAGCCTGTCCTCAGAACTGCAGGCATTTCAAGGCACCTGGGGTGGATCTGCTTCCAAGGTTCCCTAAGTGGCTGTTGACAAGATGAATTCCCTGGGGGCTGTTGGGATGAGGGCCTCAGCTCCTGGCTGGCCACTGGCTGAAGGCTGCCCTCCGTTCCTTTCTACATGGACCTCTCCATAAAACAGCTCACAACATGGCAGCTGAGCTGCACCAGAGTAATCAGAAAGAGAAAGAGAGGATCTTTCCTAATCTAACCTTGGAATTGACAACACTTCTATTTGTTAGAAGCAAATCACTAGGTCCAGCCCATACTCAAGGTGAGGGGATTAAACAAGGATGAGAAGACCAGGAGGTGGGGATCATTGAGAGCCATTCTAGCCATTCCTGTCACCTGCAGGAATAATCCCTCACAGGGCACACCTGAGATCTTACTGCCTCCTTGGTTACTCCTCCCCAAGAAGGGAGAACTGACTTCTCTGAGCAGTGAGCTTTCGGAAGAGGAACTGGGCTGTGTAGGACAGCCCCTCCTTCTATCTTCCTCTTTGGGATCCACCTGTCTACGAAGACCCAGCTCTGCCTTGCCACTGGCCATGCTGGAAGCTTAGTAGGAAGGGCTCTGTCCCTCTTGGGAGAGGTTTTCCCTTTTCTAGAGCCACTGGGTGGAAATGTCTCATTCTGGGTTCAGAATTAGGCAGCCCACTGTGGCGACACACCTGTACCACAATCTCCAGCCTTGCCTTTATCCAAAATAAAGCTGGCATTTTTATCACCATCAGCCTGACGCAGTTGGTTTTCTCAATTGGTTTAGAAATCGGGCAAGGAAGAGAGGTGGCCCCCCAAACACTAATTCCATTCTTGAAAGAGTTGACATTTGGAATACAACTAACCTGAATAGGGCTGGCTTGATGGACATGTGACCTGTGCAGGAATGCATGAGATCGGTTCTTGGTTTCATGCTCTGCTGACACCACCTTGACATTCTTAATAATCTTTGAACAGGAAGTTCCATGTTTTCATTTTGCATTGGGACCCAATTATCCAGGCAATCCCGAACCTGAATTTGATTCTGTTTTTGCCACTAGCCACTAGGTCTCAGGCAGGTGACCATTCCTCTATGGCTTTCTCATCTGCATAAAAAGGGCTGAAATATAATGAAAACAATATCTAACCCTAGGATAAACGAGACTCTCCAATGAGGCATTATAAGGTAGATGAGACGTGCACTTTGCAAAACTGTACCCAAATGTCTAAGCTTCAATTAATGAATTAGCCACCTCTTATGTGACTGATGTGCCTTCTCCCAAGGCAGATCCTGACTGGAACAGCTGAACAAAGATGGCAGGAGGAAGGGACAGGAAAGCCAGTTTGATTCCAGGGTCAAATAATCAGTCCGAGATTCTGACACCAAAGCCAGAGGCAAGCAGAGATTTAGAAGGCAGGGATATCTGACCTGCAGACAAAGGCCCTTCCGATGTATCCCTGCAATTCTATGAGCAGCTCCCATAATGCACCGACGTGGCCATTCAGGAACCTCCAGCATTCCAAGTCTGTGATAATACCTGAGCTCTTCAGAGACCCAGAATTGAGGGAATGGTGAATGAACACACGAGAAAGAACTGGTAACCTGAATGCTCATGCTTCAACCTAAGAGGAAATGTTTGCAGACATCAGTCTATCAACTAATCACAACTTGTTTTCTAGAAAAAAACCCAATGTCAATGTCTCATTAATATATTTCATTGAAAAATAGCAGAAAGGGATGCTCTGTTTGCTACTTGCGTAATTTACTGCATTTCATGTTTAAATTGAAGTATCTAATTATACAATTATGAATCATCTTGATTCAAATAAAGTTCACCAAAATAATCTCCTTATGTAACATTATCTTCCAATATACCTGCTATTTTCATTTCATTATGTGCTTTTATTCTGCCAGAGTCTAAAAATCTAATTGTATTTTTAAAGTGTCCCATTAAACCAAAATAACAATTCTGCTACAATAACCATCATGAGATGGTTGGTCCTGACTTATATTACATTTTGAAATGTCATGCTTTTTTTTATGGTTGTTTTCCCAAGACAGTTTATAGCTTTTGCAATTAGGCAGCCTTGTAAAGCATGGTTTTAAATGATTTTAATGTTTCAGACCAGCTGAGCATTTCATACACCAATTTCCTTTGCCTTTTTTAAACTAATAATAATGCCTTTCATGTATCTTGGTCCTTTACAATTAACAAAATACAAACACGTTTATTGTTTTATTTGATTCTACTTTCCGGAGGTTACATGCTGGGAAAGGGTTGAGGTCATCATCAAAGCAGGGCTGAAGAAGAGAGAGGGAGTTGGGGGAGGGGGAGAGAGAGAGACAGAGAGAGAATGGAAAAACCTAATAATTTTTAAAAAGCATTAAAGGGGTCTTCTTGGGAAATACCAGACCCTGGTAGGACTTTTTCATGTTTATATTATGGCAGAGATAGTGGCCGTGAAGACAGTGACATCTTCCAATTCCAAAATATCTTTAAGCCCACCAGCTTCTTAGGGAGCTGCTTCGGTACGGGGTGGAATCCTACTTGGGTAGCATAGGTCAGAGCTGGGGGTTTCCAGCCATCTAGTCCTCTGTTACGCATTAGTGTGCTAGTGTGCCAGTTAGGGGACTTGACTGCAAACAGCAGAGATTGATTTGGACTAACATGAGCAGAAAAAGAATCTATTGGCAGGAAAGCAAGCAGGCTGCTCAAGGGTCAACAGGCAGGCCGGAGAACCTGGCTCCTACAGCATACAGGGACTAAGGGAGGCTAGGAAGCTGTGAACACTGCCAAAATCTTGTCACAGCAATAATCTAATTAGAGTGCAGACACCAGCACTAGCCAACCCTGGACACGACTTGCGCTACTGGGCTTTGTTTTCTTTTTAATTGAGGTGCAACTTGTATAGAGTTAGGTGCACAAATCTTGTGAGTACATCTCAAATACATCTACATCCGTGTAGCCACCACCCTGTTCAAGATTTAGCATATTTCTGACACCTCCAAAGATTTTCTTGTGCCTCCTCCTAATCTATAATCGCCCCCCCACCAAAGGTAATTGCTTTTCTGTCTTCTGTTTCTATAGATTAGCTTTGCCTATTGTTGAACTTCACAACTTCACAATAGATGGAACCATACAATATCTACTCTGTGTATTTTCATAATATCTGTGAGATTTATCCATGTGATTACTTGTAGTAATAGTTCATAGTTCAGTTTTTTATTTCAGTGTAGTACTCTGTTGTATGATTATACCAAAATGTTTTATATCCATTCTACTTTTTATGGACATTTGGGTTATTTGTCGTTTTTGGTGATGGTAAGTAATGCTGCTATGAAAATGCCTATATTTGTCTTTCGGTGGACATATGCACTGATTTTTCTTAAGTATAGCAATTCCAGTGGAATTGCTGGGTCATACAGTAGGCATATGTTTCCCTGTAGTAGAGTTTTGTTGATGGACTTTTGAATCTCCTGTAACCATTGTGGATAATACTCCAATTCCTGCATCTTTGCCTCACGCCCTGCACACGTAAAATCCTGGGAGCATTCCATCAGTCCAGCCAAGATCTCTTGCCCCCACCTAGCAGCCAAGGGGCAGAAAAAGGCTGTCCTTGTCAGCTTCCTTGAGATGAGGGGGATGCTGCCTTCCACCATGATTCATTCACATCTGGGATATTGCTCCCAAACAAGGTTGGGTTCAGAAATTCAGCAGTTGGCAAATGCCAACTACAGCATGCCATTTTCAAGATTTTTGTCCTACTCACATATCACATGCATTGTCATTGACTATTTTCCCTTGACCCTCTTTTAAAAAATTAAATAGATTCATTTTTAAAGGAAATTTTATATCAGTACCATACACAATATCACTTGTCATAAGTGAAAGGTGATTGTACAAAATGAACAAAATGAAAATGAAACAATGCTATTAAATTCTAATTGTATTGTCCAAGGCTCTGAACCTGAGACCTACCCTGTCTTTGTTAAAAATGGAACATTAAAAAAAATGGGAGGGGGACATTAGCAAGTGTTTAAGAGGTCTTAACAATTTACTAATAGAAAAATGAGACTTTCCCTTTGAAATAAGCAGAACTATTGAGAGAATTAGAAAGGGAATGACTTTCTCACTTTATATTTCTGCTTTTATAAAATCGTCTTATTTTCGAATCAAGGGAACACATCTCACATTCTGGGAATAGATCAAGATGAACTAAAGCCCAAAAAGGGGAATTGATTTGCCTCAGGTCAGACAGAAAAATAATGGCAGAGACAGGCAGATCTTTAAGCTGCATATTTTGTGTTGTTCATTTTTTCATTCAACAAATATTTAATGAGAATTTAATCAGTGCCAAGCATTGAGGGACATATAGTTAACAAGGTGGTTATACTCTCTACTTATAAGGAGCTTAGAGTCTGCTCCTTTCTTCTTTAAAATAGAGTATCTCTCTCACTAGTAGCAAATATGGAAATCAGAAACCGAACTAGAGAAGCATTAGAGACATTTTCTTTTATTTGCAGTTGAACTTTTCTGGTCAACTTTTCAGACTGGCTCTGAGTACTACTGGGAAGTTCCAGGCAGAAGGCTTGCCGGCCCATGTGCTACTGAAATTCCTGCCATTTGTCATTTCTTCAGGTTACTGGCATCACTGGCTGTGAAAATGCAAATATTTCTGGAAAGGGTTACACATTTATTTTGCTCTAAATTTGTATTGCATTCTGACTGTATTGACTCTATTTTCTTTTAAAAAAATATTAAATTATTTATTTGTTTATTTATTTTCTGGGGCAGTGTCTTGCTCTGTCGTTCAGGCTTGAATGCAGTGGCATGATCATAGCTCACTGCAGCCTCAAACCCAAGGGCTCAAGTGATCCTCCTGCCTCAGCCTTCCAAGTAGCTGAGACTACAGTCATGTGCCACCATGCCTGACTAATTTTTAATTTTTTGTGGAGACAGGGTCTCACTGTGCTGCCCAGGCTGTCAACTCTACCAAATATATCAATAATTACATTATGTGTAACTAAACTAAATTCTCAGATTGAAAGATAAAGATTGTTAGACTGGATTTTTTTAAAAAGCAACTACATGCTGCTTATAAGAGACACACCTTAAAGATACAGAAAAATGCAAAATAACAAAGCAGAAAAAGATATATAATGCAAACACTGACCAAAAGAAAGCTGGCATGACTCTACTGGTATCATAAAATATAGGCTTCAGGTGAAGAAGCATTACAATAGATAAAAAGGGACACTATAATAATGAAAAAAGTTAAATCCACCAGAAAGATATAATAATTTTATATTTGTAAGCATGTAACAATATAGCCTCAAATACATTAATACATATAAAGCAAAAATTGACAGAATTTAAAAGAGAAATAAATCCACAGTCATTGTGGGAGACTTTAGCACGTCCATAGACACACATATTTGTCCTTGCTATGTGCTCCTTCCCTAGTTTCAAAAGATTTCATGATTATTTACATTTCAAAGGGTGATCCTAAAATTTTAAAATAAAACTATAAGTGTAAATAATTATAGACAGTATTTATCACATCACGTTAAAGGATTATGCAAAAGTGAAAGCAAACTATAATTTATCATAACCCAAGGCCCACTGAGGTTATCCCATCTTTTGAGATGAGATCAAATAGACCTAAATACCCATCCCATGTGTGGTAGCGAACCCCATGTACCTCCCAGTAAACACAGGGCTTGTGGGGGCAGCATCCCATTCTGATACCCCCCTCTGCTGAACTCCCCACCTCTCTCCTGTCTCGCCCCTTACTCCCTGGTCCTTTCTCACCATCACACTTGTAATGAAGTCCCTTTCTTAATAAATTTGGATCTCAGTTTCCCTATCTGTAAAAGAGGAAATTGAACAAAATGTCCTAGTAACCCTGAATCTATCATACCACCCTCAGTCAATGAGACCTCACCACAAATGTGCTTATAGGACAGGAGAGCAAAGTGTGAGCCCAGGACTCAGAGGGGCTGGGCTACAAGCCAGTGAGCTCCAATGAGGAGAGGAAAATGAGAAGGAAAGGTCTAGAGCATGGGGCGAGGGGGTAGGAAAGGACTCAGCAGCACAGTATAGTGCAGTGTCTGCCATCATGACTTTTTGTTTTGTTTAAACATAAAAACATTTTGCAAATGCTTTTATATGCAATACTAATAACCTATTCCTTGATCCTAAGCCACATGGATTATAAAATGTACCATTGATTTAATAACACTTGTTCGGGAATAAAGAATTAGATGGTGAGCTTCTTTTAATAACAGAGAAATGTTCAAATGTGGGAAATAAATACATTCTAGAATTGACACAGTAAGTCCTATAAAACAGATAAAAAGGGCTGGGGCTAGGGAAATGCTTGGAATCCTGTAAAATCAGCCTCCCCTTCCCTCTTTTTCCCTCTCAGAACCCACTGGGTTCTGAAGGCATGTTTCAGAACCTGGGAATTCCTTTCGGAAACCCCTGGCACAATGGAACGGGCATACGTTTTGAAGCAGGCAAATCTACAGCCTTGAGCAAGTGGGTTCGCCTCTGAGTTTCAGTGTCCTCATCTGGGGATAATAAAGTACTGACTACAAGAATAAAATGTGATCACCTAAAGTGGACAGCACAATGCTTGGCCAGTCTTAGGCAAGTGGAGAAATGCTACTTCTCTTCTATTTCTCCTCGAGTGACAGACAGGAGAGCGGATTCCTGTCTAAAGGTTTGTTTAACCATCTGTTGAATGAAGCACATAAAGAGAATAGAGGGCTGGGCATGGTGGCTCACACCTGTAATCCTGGCACTCTGGGAGGCCGAGGCAGGCAGATGGTTTGAGCTCAGGAGTTAGAGACCAGCCTGAGCAAGAGCGAGACCCCGTCTCTACTAAAAAAATAGAAAGAAATTAGCTGGACAATTAAAAATACATAGAAAAAAATAAGCTGGGCATGGTGGCGCATGCCTGTAGTCCCAGCTACTCGGGAGGGCTGAGGCAGGAGAACTGCTTGAGCCCAGGAGTTTGAGGTTGCTGTGAGCTAGGCTGACGTCACAGCACGCTAGTCTGGGCAACAGAGTGAGACTCCGTCTCAAAAAAAAACCCAAAAACCAAAAAACAGGGAGGTGGCCAGTGCAGGGAGAGGGGCAGCACTCTGCTTCTTTCTCATTTATGACTGAGACCAGCTGTGGAGATCTTAGGGGAGGGTTGTCAGTAAATAATACCCCTTTCTTCCCCTCCTGAGTATAGAATCATGGAGATGAAAATCAGATTGTCATCTTTACAACTGGTAAAGCTGATGGTAGATCATGGCTTTCCATGTCTGGCCAAAAGAATCTGCTAACTCTTCATCTCCTCTGTCTAGTCCTAGGGACAGTCCAGCCTAGGAGGTGTTTGGGCTGGGCAGCAGGTGTGCCTGCCCAGACTTGCTGCCTCTCATGATCTCAAGCCCCAGTGTTTGGAGGCCTTGATCTGACCAACTCCACCCAGCTGTTGTTACCCACCAATCATATGGGTAACAGCCAGGCTTGTTGCTTTAAAGGAGATCCTTTCATGGAAATATGAAGGAAGGAAAAGGAAAATCACCATCCTTGCAACCATGCCCTCCACCACCTGATTTAATTCTAAACCCCTAAGGCAGTGGAATAACCTATAATCATTTCAGAATGACCTTAGGGGTTTGTTTATAGCTTCTTTCATCTCCCAGTCTATCATGTTCCCAAATTCTGCCTCAGGAAGTCTGAAGGAGAGACCAGGAATTTGCGTTTTAATATGCACCTTCAGAACATAATAATAATTTCATATTTCCAAATGAATGTGCATGTTCATAGGGTGATTTTTAAAATATATAATAGTTGTACATATTTATGGGATATATGAGATATTTATGGGATACATCAAGGTGTAATGATCCCATCAGGGTATTTAGAATATCCATCACCTCAAACGTTTATCTTTTCTTTGTGTTGGGAACATTTCAAGTCTTCTAGTTACTTTGAAATACACAATGCATTATTGTTAACTATAATCACCTACAGTGCAATCAAACACTAGAACTTATTCCTTCTAACTACATGATTGTACCCATTTAATCAACCTCTCTTCATCCCTGCCACCTCTTCCCAGCTTCTGGTAACCACCATTCTATCTCTACCTCCATGAGATTTACTTTTTTAGCTCTCAAATATGAGTGAGAACATGTGATATTTGTCTTTCTGAGCCTGACTTATTTCACTTAATATAATGACCTCCAGTTCCATCAATGTTGCTGCAAATGACAAGATTGCATTCTTTTTTATGGTCAAATAGTATTTCATTGTGTATATATATCACATTTTCTTTATTGATTCATCTGTTGATGGACACTTAGGTTGATTTCATAGCTTAACTATTGTGAATAATACCACAATAAACATGAGGATGCAGGTATCCCTTTGATACACTGATTTCCTTTTCTATGGACAAATACCCAGTAGTGGGATTGCTAGATCATATGGTAATTCTAATTTTAGTTTTTTGACAAACCTCCATATGTTTTCCATGGTGGCTATACTAATTTACATTCCCACCAACAGCATATAAGAGTTTCCTTTTCTCTGCAATCCCACCAGCATTTATCATATTTCATCTTTTTGATAATAGCCATTCCAACAGGGATAGGATGACATCTCATTGTGGTTTTGATTTGCATTTACCTGATGATTAGTGATGTTGAGCACTTTCCATATCCCTGTTGGCCATTTATATGTCTTCTTTAGAGAAATGTCAATTCAGATCCTTTTCCTACTTCTTTTTTTTTGAGACAGAGTCTCACTGTGTTGCCTGGGCTAGAGTGCCGTGGCGTCATCCTAGCTCACAGCAACCTCAAACTCCTGGGCTCAAGCAATCCTTCTGCCTCAGCCTCCCGAGTAGCTGGGACTACAGGCATGCGCGCCACCATGCCCGGCTAATTTTTTCTATATATTTTTAGTTGTCCAATTAATTTCTTTCTATTTTTAGTAGAGACGGGGTCTCGCTCTTGCTCAGGCTGGTTTCGAACTCCTGAGCTCAAACAATCCACCCGCCTCGGCCTCCCAGAGAGCTAGGATTACAGGCGTGAGCCACCGCGCCCGGCCCTTTTCCTACTTCTTAAAGGGATTATTTGGATTTTTGAGTCACTCGTTTGACTTCCTTGTATATTCTGGATATTAGTCCCTTGTCAGGTGAATAGTTTGCAAATATTTTCTCCCATTCCACAGGTTGTCTCTTTACTCTGTTGATTATTTCCTTTTGCTGTACAGAAGATTTTTAGTTTAATATAGTCTACAGGGAAGTTTTCTTAGAGGTGGTCCATGTCAGTTAATCAACAATAAGTAATCACTTACTTATTGTGCAACTCCTGAGTGCTGTGCTAGTTGCTGGCAGTAAGTAGTGAACAAGAGAAAGTCCCCCCCCCCCATTTAAATGAGGTGCCTGGAGTAGTCACATGCATAGAGACAGAAAGTAGAATGGTGGTTGTAGGGGGAGAGGAGGTGGCCTGGCGGAGGAGGAATGCGGAGTTGTTTGACGAGCATGGAGTTTCAATCCGGCATGATGAAAAAGTTCTGGAGATGGATGGTGATGAGAGTTATACAACAATGTGAATGCACTTAATGTCACTAACCTGTACACTTAAAAATGGTTAAAATGGTAAATTTTAGGTTATGTACATTTTACTGCAATTTTTTAAAATGGCAGCCTTAGCTTGGCTCCACCCCACCCCAGTCCTCCTGTTCTGCCCTTACCTGCTCTGCTGTGTTTTTCTGCTCCCTGGATCTTATTACCTCCAATACATTATGTCACTTGCTAATTTTTAAATGCTTATTGTTTCCCTGCTAGGATGTAAGCTCCACAAGGGCAGGGATTTTTGCTCTTTTGTTTGTTTGGTTTTTGTTCATTGAGATGTTCTAAGTACCAGGAACAGTGCCTGTCACTTAGTTGGTGCTCGGTAAATATCTTTTGGATGAATAAACTTAGGAGACATTTGATGAACCCTTTATGAGTACGGAATGGATGGAATGCTTCTGTCACCTGGCTTGCCAGGTACCATTTTCCATTTAGAGGTCTTTATTGGCATCATGGAAGCCCATTCTATACAGGAGTAAAGTGAGGTGCAGATAGGAGTAATGATTTTTCCACAGTTCAAGGAGAAGCCTGGGTCAGAGACCACATACAGAGAAAATAGCAAATCTAATAGGAAAGGAACATCAGCTCTCAATCTCAGAAAAATATGAAATTCACCTGCTTATCATTTTTTAGCATTTGTCCTCAAGGAAAAACTTGTTCAACTTACAGTTTAAAAAAACCAACTCCATGTTTTCTAGCAATACCACTGCTGGATTTTGGCAATCTCTTCCTAACTGAAACGTAGTTGGTATGTAATGGAAAGGAACAGTAAAAGATAAGGGTGATGGGAGATTGATGAGTTGGATGAACTGTTAGGGCTTAACAAAAAGCATAATTCTCAATGACTTTTCAAAAAAAAAATCTTGTAGTTTCCAGATAGATATAATGAAAGTGCTTAGTTTTGCTAGGGAAAAAAAAAGTCATTTGCTTTTATTATATGATTTATATGCGGCTCTCAGGAGACTGGGATTTATTCCTGGTTTTAACATGTTAACATGATCTTTGTTATCTCCTCTGTTTAAATAACTTTCCCTGTTGGGTCAGTGTTATCATCGGAATAGAATGGGGAGGGGAAGAACAAGGGAAATGTGTTAGATGATCTCCTGGGTTTCAAAGCTATGCGTGCATGGCAATCACATGGCTTTTGTTTAGTTTGTGTGTTAGACATCAAAAAGGCAAAGAATTCTGAAGATGCTTCTCTTCATACTTTACAAACTGTGTTTTTATTTGACATGATTGATAAAGATGGAGGTAACAGGAGCCCCTTGAAGACACCCCTCGTGGCCATCCCTGAAGAAGGGGACTGCCTGGTGGCAGAGGAGGCTTTGTAAGATAAAGGCACAGACAGAACCACTGCAGGGCAGGGCCAAGGAGGTGCTGGGATGGGGGAAGAGCAGCCTCTTGGCACCATCAGAGCAGAGACTCTGTGTTCTGGTTCTGGTGGCAGGGCCAGGACCTGGTGGGAGGACTTCAAGGGCAGCTGATGGCCACAAAGAGCCTGGAATAGGTGAACCTGAGAGGCTGGCTTTGAGCCCACATGAGATGTCCTTGGGGATCCCAAGATAACTGGGTCAGATTCTGAGGGGAGGGAGGTGAGATTCTGCCCAGGCAAGTGGGGACAACCAGCCTGTGAAATTTGAGTCCTGACTGTAAATGGGGTGAGGACCACAGAGGTTCCGGCTTCATGTGCAAATTAGTTAACTTTTCAAACAAATTAACAGAAAGCTATTAAAGCAATGGAAATGGCTCCATGGCCATCCGCCCGTGAGATCTCAGACAATCTGAAGTTTTAAGTACATTGGTTGGATTTCACTAAGAGCTGATGTATGAAGCATGTGGTTAAACAAGCAGACTTTGGGTTTATAGTCAAGTTTAAAAAACATAATGGATATCTGGATTCATTTCAGGAGCCATCAAATTTGGGTCCACATCATGGAAATAATAATCCTGCTCTTCTCTGCACTGGTCAGATGCCATCTGGAGAACTGATTTACTGCTGAGAGCCATGTTTCAAGAGGACACGAATCAACTGCCATGGGGTCAGGCAAGGGCAACTAGGCAGAGGGAAGGATCTGGAAATCTGGTGTCTGAGAAACAGAAGATCTGGGGGCTGCTTGGGGAGACCATCAGAGCTGGAGTGGAATGTGTGAGGAGGTGCTGTGTGGAAGAGGGGTTGGACTTGCCCTGTGTTATTCCAGCAGGTAGAATCTGAACCATAGTCACAAGCACGGAGGCCATGGCTCTATTTAAGAACTTTCTGTCTGGTCCCTTCTTCCAAGGAAACCAGCATGAACTGGGGATGGGGTCCCCTGGGTCTGCCTGGGGAAGGGTCCATTAGCTGTGGGAGTCTGAGGGCAGAAACAGCCACTGGGGCAGAGCCACCCCAAGTCTCCAAGCAAGAACAGCACAGAGACCACAGGCGGGAACGGAGCAGAAAATGGGAGAGGGGCCAAGCCTCAGGAGCCAGGCGGAGATAGACCGGGAGCTAAGCGCTGGCCCAACCTCAGCATTGGCCGTCACCCATCAGTGGCTCTGTGGAATACGTGCAGAGCCATTATCTTAAAGAATCCAAGTTGTAATCGAGGCCATAGCTAGTCCCTGGCAAAGTCATCGTGTTGGGAAATGTCCCAAGCCTGGAGGTATTCAACAAATGCCTAGTGACCATCCATACTTTCATTGGTTCAACTTTTTTTAAAAGAATTTTTAGTTGTGGTAAAATACACATAAAATTTATCATCTTAACCATTTTTAATGTACTTAAAAATTGTGGCATTAAGTACATGTTCACATTGTTACTCAACCATCACCACCATCTCCAGAACTCTTTCCATCTTGCAAAACTGAAACTCTATACCCATTAACAACTCCTTATTCCTCCTCCTCCTAGCCCCTGCCAACCACCCTTATACTTTCTGTCTCTGTGAATTTAACTACTTTAGGTACCCCATATAAGTGGAATCATACAGTATTTGTCTTTTTCTGACTGGCTTATTTCACTTAGCATAATGTCCTCAAGGTTCCTCCGTGTTGGAGCATGTGTCAGAATTTCCTTCCTGTGAGGCCGAATAATATTCCATTGTATGTATCTATCACATTTTGCTTATCCATTCATCCATCAATGAACGCTTGGGCTCAATTTTGCACCAAGCTCTCCAATAGACACTGAAGTTAATACGATGACTATGACCCCCAAGGACCTCAGAGTCTACTTGGGGTGGCGGAAAGGGCTGAGGAGGGGAGAGGGAATGTGACAGATATGTAAACCAACTTTAATAATACATTTTGAGTAACAACATGATAAAAAGTCTGCACAGGATATAGTGGGTTCACAATGAAGTGAGACATCAGTTCTGGGGGTGGTGCAGAGGGAGAGGTGGGAATATTTCTTTAAGAAGGCAAGTATCTGAGCTGATGAGATCAATAATGTTAGAGAACCTTTTCTGCAAACCTTGAGTCTGGACTACCTTGCTCCAGTGGCACCCAAAAGGTGAATCAGTTGCATCTAACTCCTTGGGACTTTGGGACAGCTTTAAAAAAAAATATTGATCCCAGTTTCCCAGCCCAGAAATTCTGATTCAGTGAATCTAAGGTACAGGGTAGGAGTCTGTATTTTAAACAAACTCTCCTGGTGATTGTGATGCACAAATAGGTTTGGCAGGCATGAGGGAAACACTGAAAGTTATAAAGCCAGGTTTGTATTTTAGATATACCTTTCTGACCTCACTATGGAATGGGGCAAGGATTTGGAGTTTAAAAAAACCCAAGGTAGAGAAACCGGTTCCAGTTTGTGAGACATCCCATGGGCTGGAGTGGCTGCTGAGGGTGTGTGTGGTTTGCTCATCTTTCCATTTATTCAAACATCAGGGACACACATACTATTTGTTACCTGGACTAGAGCACCTGAAAATCCCTTCCATCTCTAAGAGTCTGTATCCTATTGATCCTTTTTACAAAGGCCTCCACCAATGCAATGTGGAGGAAATGGGGTTGTGTGAGTTCTGAGCTAACACTATAAAAGGTCAGCTTCTTCTCTCGCTTCCCTCAGAACCCTGCCGCTGTATCGACAAACCTGGTCTAACATGCTAGAAGATTAGCAATCACGTAAAACAGAGATACACCGTTTCAACTGACCTGGGAGATGACTGCAAGCATATGAGTGAACCCGGTTGATATCAGAGGGAAAACACTCAGATGATTCCACCCAAACTGCCAATCCACAGATTTAATGGCTGAAAGGTTGTTTAAGTCACTAAGTTTTGGGATGGTTTGTTATTCAGCAAAAACTAACTGATATACTCCCTTTGGCTCTAGGTTTCACACATGTTCCCTCTGCATGAAACACTCTTCCTTCTTTCTTTGCCTACTTAATTCCTGTTTATCACAGCTCAGTAAAGTTCTCCCTGATTGTGATCAGATTAAATCCCTCCTTTTTAGGCTCGCATTGCAATTTTTACCTCTCTGGCATGGCAGCACTGCAGTAGCTGTAATTTTGCATTTATTTGTGTGCATTATTTGATTGTGGTCTTTCTCCTCCACTAGACTATACATTTTATGAGTCCTGGGACAGTGTCTGTTTTGTTCACCATTACATTCCAGCACCCAGTACAGTTCCTAGCACATAGTTGATGCTTACTGAACACTGAACATTATAGAACTGGAGGAAACAGGCGTTTGGGGGTTTCTTTAAGCCGATAACTCTCACACCAGTCCTCTCTTCCCCACTATCACAGAAAATCACACTGTTTGAAAATATGTTTTATAATTTTTAAAGGACTGTGCAAATGTTAGTTCTTAATTGTTGGTGTTATTATTCTGAGGTGGTAACAGCTGGCTTTGGGGGAATCCTCTTCATTTCTCATTCCCCTGAAATGGCCCCAGGCAGTTTCCTAGAAGCTATGATTACGGCTGGATAAGCAATTTACAGGCTGAAAGTCTTGCCTAGAGTTAAAACATGGATATGTAAATATCACTGTAGCTGCAACCCAGCAAGCAATCTCCAGGCTGGTTAATTGCAGAACTTGGCGGTAATGATACCAGTGCTGATTTCAATTAAGGACTATTTACAAAACCACGGGGGGAGTATTTTCCACTTTTTCTAAAATAGTAGGCCCATATTAGAGAGACCTGTTATTTTGCAGTATAAATCTATGGCTCAGATATACCAAGACATCCCTTAAAATCTGCAAACTTCATGTCCTATTTTGGCCCTTGGGCTCCACTTGCAAGAGAGTCTGAGGGTAAGAGTGAATTGCCCTAAAGACGGATACTTCGTATGCAACTTTTCTGAGCCTCAGTTCCCTGATCTGTAAAATGTACATATTAATAGTCTTATCTCATAGATTTTTTTGCGATTAAATGAGATAATTGTCGGAAAGTGCCATTAGAATTATTAGGACAGTGCCAGGGACGGAGTATGCACTCAATAAATTTTAGCTATTATTCATTATCACCCTCATTACTGTTAATAACACACACAATTAATTGTCCAGGCTTGCCCATTCTTTGCTTACTCAGGAAGTGAGTGGGTTTTTCTCAAGTAGCTGATGAGTGGAGATGTTTTATAAAGTATGAAGCATTCATTCATGACGTGTGAGTTGTGTACACACTGCGTGCCTGTACCCTGATAGGTGCTGGGGGTTTAGAGTGAAGAAAAGAGTCTCTGCCCTCGGAGACTCTAGGAGAGAGATGCAGTACACCGTGGTACAGGCTTGTCCAGCATTGATCCTGATGCTATGGAACACAGATGAGGGACTGGCCCCACCCCCAAAAGGTCAGGGAAGGCTTGCTCCGGACCATCTGGGTTTCCCAGGTGAAGAGGGTGAACGCCTTATTAGTGTCACACAAAATGGAAGAGGACCTTAGTTCCTTAAGAGATTGTTGCAATGACCCATTTGTTTGACCCTTTTATCACCAAGGTCCATTATAGCTGGAAACGAAGCTTTTAAAATTAATAACCTAAGGAGGGAAAGCATTTTCCCCGATGCTCAGCAGCTCCAGAGGAAATACCACTGGGTATTTATCTTACAGGCCCTTTCAGGTTGAGCTTTGGCAAAGGAGGTTTTGTTAACAGTGTGATGGGAAAGACCTCATCATGTCTCACATTCTTGTGACCTGGGCTCAAGGACTGGCTCCAGGATTGACACTGACTAGGCATAGTACTGTGGCCAGGCTCTCAGGGAGAAACATCACCCTGAGCATGAGAAAACATGAGCTCTGTTCTGACTACGCTGAGCAGGCGTGTGAGACCCTGCTCCAGTCATTAACTTCTCTCTGAATTGATGAGCTCAACTTGAGGACATATACCTAACAGGTATTCCCAATTCAGGGGGACTCTGCTGACCGCACGACACGCTTCTGTCTTTCCCTCTCCACCGAATCCTTCTCTTGCAATTTAAAAAAAAATTAATGTAAAAATTCCAAGATGAACAAAATACTAAAATTTTAAATAAAGCCAGGGTCAATATGACTGCCTTTTCCTTTTGCCTTGGGCTCCAATGTGGCTGGACACGGCACTGCCAGACATGCCCCTTGAGTGGGAGCCCCTTGACTGTCTTGCCTTCCAACACTTTGCACCTTCCTCATTCTTTGTTCTAAGGTTGCTCTGGGCCTCTGCCGTTCCTCATGTGGTCCCTCTCTGTGTGAAAGGCCCTTTTCCTTCCACCCTACCTTGCCGATGATCTCACCTTCCTTCACCGTTGTACCTATCTCTGTGCCAGTTTCTTCATCTATAAAATGGGGATAATAAATAGTATCGAATTCATAGCCATGTTGTGAGCACGAATATCTGCACAGCAGCTGACTCAAGGTTAGCAGTCAATGACAGCATCGACATTGTCATCATTCATTCCACAAGCAGACAATCAGTTGGCACTCTGCCCACCGCCCAGAGGTCAGGGATGCTGCTTAATGTTGGCTCACACCTAGCTCCCCATCTTCATTTCTGACCACCCAACTCTCAATTCCAGACTCCTTTTCCTCCATCTGCTTGGTAAATTTAGGTGTTCCCTGGGTTCCATGTGTAGGTGTCCACAGCCTCAAGCGTGCCCTCTTGTCTGTGATACGTCTGGGAGGTCTGTACTCCAGGCCCAAATGTCCAAACGTTTGCTGGATGTTTCATCAGTGCCCAAACATCACTATGAATATCAGTAGTAACAGCCAGTGATAACTAAATACTAAGTAGGTGCTCTGTACTGAGCCCAGCACTTTACAGGGATTACTTCATTCCATCCTCTCCAAAACCCCATTTTACAGAAAAAAACAAAACAGCAAAATAGAAACCAAGAGAAGAGAAGAAAGTCACAGAAGATTATGAACCAGGGAAATGGTGGAGCCAGGATTTAAAACCGGAAGTAGGTGCTTCTGCTAAAAAAGATTATCCAAAGGCTCCCCTTTTAATCAATAATTTTTTGAAGTGTTGTGAAGAAAAGATGATAGAACAGTGGTTCTCAATTGGGGGCAATTCCCCCCCCTCCCCCAGCGGACATTTCGCAATGTCTGTAGATATATTTGGCTGTCCCAACTGGAGAGATGCTTTGGCATCCGGTGGGTAGAAGTCAGGCCAGTTGCTAAACATCCTACAAAACACAACAAGCCCCTACAACAAGGAATTATCTGGTCCAACGTGTCAATAATATCAAGAATGAGAAACCTTGCATTAGAAAAATTCAGATGAAGCTAGCAAAGGGTGTTGCCTTTTCTGGTGCTGACTCTCCACTCACTAACTGTGCAGGGCCCTCTCCCTCCCCCTTCAAGCCCAGTCCCCACCCCAGCCCAGCCAAGCCTCACACTTTTACCCACCACCCACTCCCATCTCTGCACCAAGCACAAACAGGAACTCATTATCTTCCTCCTGAAAACCTTCCCATCCTGTGCTCTTTATCATGATTAAAAATACCACCCTCCTCCTCACAGGTGAGCACCATTGCCCCCTCTTTGCGTGTCCCCCCGACCCACCCAACTATCAGCCAACAAGCTGTGTTTGTTCGTCTCCCAAGTCTCCCCAGCTCATCCTTACCTTTCCTACCACACTAACCTACTTTGGGCCAAAATAGCTTCTTACATTATCTCCTTTCCAATCATGAAAAGATCAACCAGAGCATGAACTTTATAAGGAATTAAACTAACGGGTGTTTAGGAACCCACCCAACTCCTACTAGTCTATGAATCCAGGATAAGTTCATGATGGGACTTTAAGGTTCTGCACCTTGCCCTTTGGCCCTCTTTTCCAGTCCCGGGCTGTGGCCCCCACCCTGCTCTGGATCCCAACCCCTCTCATCCTCAGGACCTGTTCCCTCAACCAGCCAGCCCTTCCTCTTAACCTCTCTCAGTGTCCTGGGACCTCCCTATCAATGCACCTTTAAAGAAGCCTCCACCCTTGCCTCCCACTTGCTAGACAGCCACATTTCTGAAAAGAGCTGTCCACACTTTCTGTCTCCCACTCACTCCTCAACCCACTGCAATGTGGCTTCCAATTCCTCCACTCCATTGAGACAAGCCCTGATATTAAAAGTGATAAGCTAGGCCGGGCACAGTGGCTCACGCCTGTAATCCTGGCACTCTGGGAGGCC
>NW_012148396.1:113432-174124 GCF_000956105.1 Propithecus coquereli | reverse complement strand
CCTGTAGTCCCAGCTACTCGGGAGGCTGAGGCAGAAGGATCGCTTGAGCCCAGGAGTTTGAGGTTGCTGTGAGCTAGGATGACGCCACGGCACTCGCTCTAGCCCGGGCAACAGAGTGAGACTCTGTCTCAAAATAAAATAAAATAAAAAAATAAAAGTGATCAGCCTTCTCATTGCCAAATGAAATGAACACTGCTTTCCAGTCCTTACTTGATTGCATTTCCTGGGACATTTGTGGGTGTTGGTCATTCCCTCCTTTGGGAAGCAATTTCTTCCCGTAACTCCTGGTTCTCCTTCTGCTTCTCTTCTTCTCATGCCTCACATTCCCTGAGTGAAGTCCAGAGCAGCCTGCACTGTAGTGAACCCCCGGGAAAGGCAGTACAGGGTGGTGAAGAGCCTGGACTCCGAAGTTCCTTTACTCACTAAGTGTTTAGCCTTGGGAAAGTTACTCAACACTCTTGGGCCTCAGTTTCCTCAACTGTAAAATGGTGCAAAGGTTTTTAGTCTCATTGCTTTCCATATCTGAACACGCACCATTTCCTCAGATTGTGCTGACCCTCACAGACTTACCCGAATACATTATGTGCTCATGCTCAGTCTTTGCTTAGGCACACGGGGGTGTCCAGCCAATATATGTGCACAAATGAATGAGTGATGCTCTGGATTGGGTTTCCCTAGAAGCAAATCTTGAGACAAGGAGTTGGGTGTTGCTACTTTATTTGAGAGGCGATCCCAGGAAGTACAAGGGAGAGGAGGCAAGTCAGAGGGCGAGTTAATAAGAGGGTTTCTAATGCCGGGGCAACTGGACTTAATCCCACAGGGGATCCTTTCAGGAACTGTGCTGAGTGCACTTTACGATTGTTTCTGCTTAGAGAAGGGGAGGCTGAGGCATTTATCCACCAATTGGTTGGGGGTTGCCCTAGGGCTGCTGGGAACTTTCAGAAACGGCAAGACCCCATAGCCCTGGAGAAAGGCCCCTGGCAGAGAGGAGGAAGGGTACACGCTTCACGTGAACTGTTCCTCTGTACAGAGGGCATCTCATTGCAGCTGGTGGTGAGCTCGGAGGTGGGCCCAGGGGACATGGAACAGAGCATCACCAACACCTGTGCTTGTTCTGCCTGGCTGGCCTGTGCCCCCTCATCGAACTAGATAGGTCCCATCTCTTCCCTGAAACTTAGTTCAAGGGCAAACATTTCTTGGAAGTATTTTCCAACCTCCTTCTACCCTCTGCAATGCTCTGAACAGCCCCATGACACCCTAAACATAACACTATGAAAGCACTTATCTCTCTCCTTTCTAAATAGAGCTTTCTTGTCTTTCTTAGAGAGCAAGACAGTTCTTTTTCATCACTGCAGACGTAGTGCCTAGAAGATTTTTGGGCACATTATAGGCACTTAACCAATGCCTTAAAATGAATTCAAATCCACCTTGCTCAGGGCCCCGCTCAGAGTAAGTGGTCAATACACGTGGGCTCCCTTTCCTTTCCCTCCATCTGACTTAGGTGAGCACTCAGCCAGTGAGCATATGATGGGATACACATGTTCTTCAAATGAACAGAAATGCTGGGCGAGCACAAAAGAGGGAGTAATTAACTGGGACTGTACCAATGAGACGACAGCTACCTCGTCTGACAGTCTTAATTACTTATAGTTTTAACTTTCCAGAACCATTAATAGAGCCATCTGGCGCTTCTTCCATCATGCTGGGCATTCCCTTTTGAGTGTTTCCACCAAAGAGGAAGACACAGGCGCTGAGGGACAGAGCAAGTCACCGCTGCCTGGTGTGAGAGCCACATCTGCAACTCTAGTCCTGTTTATCCCTTTCATTCCTTCAACATGGCTTTGTTGGGGGTGTCCCGTGGGCTAGCACTGTTCTACGGAGACAAGCAAAGGTCCTGCAGTAATGCAGCTTACCCATGCATGAGGACAGTGGGGAAAGATAACAAGCAACAAATACATGGGATAAATTAAATAGTGGCCAGGGCTATGGGCAAAAAAACAGGGCACTCATGTGTGGCAGTGCTGGGGGTGGGAGTGTAGGTGCCAGAGACAAGTAGATGGCATGGTTGGGGAAAGCCCCTCTGAGGAGCTGACTTCTTTCTGGCTGTGAGCTACGTGCCCAGAACACCCATGTGGAGATTCTTTCAGAGAGGACAGCAGCTGCAAGGGGCCTGGGGTAGGACCCTGGACTCCTGGTGTCCAGCCTGGAGCTTGTCCTGTCACTTCTGACCCCTGAAAGGGAGTTGCAGGAAAGAGACAAATCTGGGTCTGAAACTGATGTCTGTTCCTCACCTAGAGAAAAGGAGCTAGTACCCAACTTCCAGTTCCCCGCAGGTTCATTTCAGGCTTCTGTTTTCACTCATGTGTATGTTGTTCCCTCTTCAAAGTCTGATTGGGTTTCAAAGGAATCTGAAACACTTAGGGCAAAACCACCAAGCTGCATCCTCCAGGTAGACAACCCCCAAATGTGGCATTTCTGTGGGAAACCACAGTGAATCACTCTCATTGGCTGTCCAGCCTCTCTGCATAGAGATTCACTTTGGTTTTTCCAAACTTTGTTAAGCCTCTCCAGACTTTTTAACACCCCTGCCCCCACCATGCCCTGACTCTCAGGTTAAGAGCAAAATCCCAAGTTTTGTGAGGTTTCCTGAGTTTCAGATTTCCCCAGAGGAGGGTCTGCCGCAGACACTAACCTTTTCCTCTGCAGAGAGCAGTTTCCGAAACGCCGCAAAGAAAAACAATCACCCAATGATTAGGAGGGAAACGAAGTTCTTACGAAAGACCACCGTTCCTGGCTTTGTAAGTAGGCATAGATATGCACGATACACACCCCGCAAATTAAAATTCTCCTTTCTCTTATGTCTCTTAATGGTAACAATAAGGAGAAGCACGGCTACGTTTGAGCGTTGCCAATGTGCCACTGTCTAAACATTTGGTTTCCAAATCAAAACCTACGAGGGTGGAACTAACACCGATTTCATATCAGAAGAAACTGAGGCTCAGGGAAGTTAAGTGACTCACTCAGGTTAACACAGGTAGAAAAAAGGCAAAGGCCATGTTCCAACCCGGGTCAGACAGTGAAGTCCATACTATTACTACACTTCCCTGACCAGAAAGGTCCTGTCCCCCAGCAATGGGCAAAAACCGAGGAAATTAGCAGAGAGGAAGCAGTGAAATGGGGCAGCCAGGTAAAGTCATTCTTCTACTGAAAATAGGGGAACTGGCCAGGAGACTGCAGGTCCGTCCTCTGCAGGATGGAAGAGCAGCAAAGTGCTTTCCCGCTGTCAGGGCCTTGGAAAGGCACCTTCCACGTCCAAGGTCTTGTGTGGGTAAATCACACCCCTTCTACCTCCGGGCGAGGAGGAGGTAGGCCGGCGCGGGTGGGGGGCTGAAGGCGAAGTACGCCGAACCCTGGCCGATATCTGGGACCCCGCCTGTTCCCCCCACCCGCTGACCGCCGCCGGAGTGGGGCCTGGCGCGCCCCCCGCCTGTCTGCCGGCGGGCCAAGGGTTAAGTGAGGCGGGAGCCCCCCGGCGCGGAGCGGCCCCGGGGCCGGGAATGCTTAGTCAGGATTCCGATTTCCTGTCGAAGTGTTTGGATTTCCTGAAACCCGCGCCCTCCGCCGCCGAGCGGGATCGTGCGAGCCGCTCGCGTCGCCGCGGCCTCCTCCCCCCCGGCACATGGTCGCCCGCCCCTTCCTGCGCCGCGCTCGGCTCCCGCGCCTCGCCTCGCCTCGCCTCGCCTCGCCGCCGCCGCCGCGGGCGAGCACTCTGCGCTCGGGCAGCCCCGGCCCGCGCCGCCCGCCGAGCCGGCCGTTCCGGGCCGCAGTTCGCTTTCCGACTCAAGAGCCGCGAGCGCCCGGCCAAGGGGTGCCGGGGCGCGGGGGTCTGCGCCGGGCCCGCGATGGAGTAATGCCCAGCGGCCCGCCCGGTCCCGGTGAGTTGCGGGGCGCCCGGACGGGCTCGGCGGGGCCGGGCGGGGTCGCCCACGGTCGTTAGCGCCCCCTGCCCGGGCCCCCGCGCGGAGAGGCGCCGGGACTGGGCACCGGGCGGGCTCCCGGCTCCATTCGCAGTGGGGTGCCCCTCTCAGCGGAGAGGGCGCCGGCCCGGGGTCTGAGGAGTGTGCGGAGAGCGCGGCCGCGCTCTGCAGGGCCGGGTGAGGCCGCCCCGGGGGTCTTCGCGCCCCCAGCTCCGGAGAGGGGGCCGGGACGGCGCGCCTGGCGGGCTCCCGCTCTGCGGAGACGCCGAGGTGGGGGTTGGGGGGGCCCTGGGTGGCTCCGCGCCACCCTGCCGGAGAGGGGCCGGGACAGCTCGCCTGGCGGCCCGGACCCGCGGATGGGGCGCCCTCCCGGCGCGGAGGCGCGGGCGCCGGCCGCTGCATTGTCTTTCTGGCGCGGCGGAGGAAAGTTCCCCGCGCCCCCCGGCCTGCACACGGCGCTGCCTAGCAGGCCCCAGGCCACTTGCTCAAAGCAAAAGAAACGAAAGGAAAGGGGGGCGGCGGGAATTCCCATTTGGGGTTCGGTGTTGCTCATGGGAAGATCAGGGAAGTGGCTTGTTTTCCGCTTGTACCATTTTGGGACCTGCTGCATTTTCTGAGAGCGACATGAAGTTTAAAAGAAACTTGCTGGTGTCCGGGTTTTCTGCGATTTAATACATCCCGAGAGTTCATCTTGGCTACTTCCACAGCGGTTTCCTTTAATGTTTGTTTTCCACCAGCGCAGGGAGACGAACAGCCAACGCCAGAGGATCGTTAACTTGACCTCAGCTTTACCTGCACTAATCAGAAAGAACAAGAACTTTCTCCCACATTTTTCCCTATCTACTTGGTCAGGTTATCTTGGCATGATTGATTCTGGGATGACAGCAGGATCTGGATTGCTGAGTAATGTTTTGGGATTGTAAAACGTAATTCAATTTTTAGGCCAGTTTTATCACCATTGCAAACTGTACTCCAGTTCCTTTCTGTTCGAGGGCCACTGGATAGCTTTAAGAAGATGCAGGTTTTCTGCAAACAATCAACAGTTTAGAAAGAAAAAGATCTTAGAGAACAACTGTTTCAACCCCTTCTTGTTATACAGATGTGACCCAGAGATCCGGACCTGACTTGCCCAAGGTCACATGGCCAGTTGGTGGCAGGGCCAAGAGTAGTTTCCGAGTCTTCAAACTTTCAGTTCCCATGCTCCTTTCACTGTGTTAGATTATGATCTGTTAGCCATGAAGCGAATTTGGAAATATGTCTTCTTTGCATTATAACCTTCACTGCTTTAGTGCCTTCTCTCCAGTCTTATCTGTTATTGCTGCTATTTTTGAGATATGCAGTTTGAGAAAACTGCATATTTTGAGATAGAGAGTTAAAAAAAAAATCACCTAATCCCTACTGTTCAGCCACCAAATGGATTTGGAGATTCAGCTACGAAATGGATTTGAAGTATAAAATGGATGGCTTATTATATGGGGAATTACTTTTCTCTGTCCCATTCTTTTGTGAAAAATAGAAACTCCCAAGTCCAAAAAAGGGCAGTATCTTAGCACATAATGTACCGTATGATGTTCTCTAGATTCGATTTTCAGCCCTCCTGTTTCTTGTGAGCTAAGCAGCCCATCTATTTTTCTCATGAGAGCTCTGAATGGCTGGTTTTTCATTTTTAGTATGTGATAATGTTGGAGAGAAAGGACTTTTCGCAAGCTTGCCATTTGGTGAAGGAAATTGAAATTCTCTACACCTCCCCAGTCCTTACCAGCCACAGCGAGCCAGATTTTCAAAATCAGTGCAAGCCTTGCAGACCCAAAGATGAACGTGTGCATTTAAATCGAGCCCTACCTTGTGAGGACTCATGTCCCACCTGGCATCTCCACGCAGCACTCAGGTGGCTGAAGTTAAGAGGAAAGAAAGGGAACTCATGTTACCTGGGATGGTGTTGTTCCTGCCTTTTCCCTACCAAGGTCTCAGTTGCATTTGACCAGATCCTGCTGCTCTATTCTCATTTTTCCCTCCCTGTTTCTTCACCTAGCTACCGTATCTAGCATGGGCTTGAGAAGAAGTTTTTCTAGGAGACTGCACGAATGATCTGCACATAAGCAATAGTGACAGTAACCCCATTTACTGAATGCTTGCTCTGTGCCCTAGACCTGTTACCTCCTAAAAGTCACAAGCAGGAGAGGGAACCCCTTTGGGAGCCTTGCCCAGAAGGGACAGCACTTCTCAGATTCATCTGGAATTGAGTCATTCTTTCATGCACCCAGTAAAACATTTGCTAAGTGGCTCCCCTGTGGGAGGTGCCAGTCGTGCAAAGATGAATAGGACCCTGTTCTTAAGGCCTTCTATTTCCAGCCTCATCTTTCAGTGTTAGCCTCACACTTTCTCTTTTAATTAATCAATTCAACAACCATGTATTGAACACCTGCTCCACTGCCTGATGTGAAGTCCCCGTGATACAGTGGTGATACAGAATGGCCTCACCCTCCTGGAACTTGCATTCCTCTGGTGGAGAAAGGCAACAAGGAAGAAACAGTTAACTTCCAACAAATGAAAGATTGTGGCCATACTTGTTACCAAGGAAATAAACTAGGGATCAAAGTGGGAGGTGGGGGTACAAGGGTTGGTCCTATTTTGCAAGGGAAAGCCCTTCTGAGGTTGGAAAGTGGAGAAGGAACTGGCCAGGCAGAGAGGATGCGGGGGACGGCATTCCAGGCAGAGGGATGGGAATGTGCAAAATTGGCCATGCACAAAAGAGCTTGATGTGTTCCAGAGGGTGAGGGAAGTGGGTGGGGGGCAGGTACAGTGTAAGGGAGTGATGGGGAGAATGGCACAAGGTGAGGTTTGAGAGGGAGGCAGGGGCCAGATCACACAGCTGGTTCTAGGCCATGCTGGGGAGATTCCCTCCACCAAATACAAAGGGAAGCATTGGTGAGTTTAAGCTCAGGAGTGAGATCTGATAGACATTTTTAAGAGGTTGATTTGACTGCTTTATGAAGAGTGGATCTCAGGGAGCAAAGTGTGGAAGGAGGGAGACCACTTAGGAGGAAAGATGATGGTGGCTTAGACCAGGATGGTAGCAGTGGAGGTAGAGAGAAGTGGGTAGATCCTACATAGATTTTGGAGATAGAATTGATGAGATTTGGTGATGGATTAAATGGGGGTGAGTTGGGGGGAAGGACTCCAGGGGGACTCCGGGGGTTCTGGCCTGAGCAGCTGGGTACATGGTGGTGTCATTTTGGGAGACAGAGAAGGCTAGGAGGAATACATTCACGGAGAAAATCTAGTTCTGTATGAGCTGTGCTAAATTTGAAGTGTCTAGGAGGCATCTAGTGGAGATTTCAGGCAGGCAGGAGGGCACGTGACTCTGGACCTGGAGGAGACGTATGGGCTAGAGACTTATTACCAGCCTGCAGCGGAGCCGCCGGAGCCCTTGCCAGCACGTGTCCTGCCATTTCATTTCACTGAGTGTCTGTTTCTGTTCTTCCTCTGCCTGGGATGCTCTTCCTCTTTACTGGGCCAACACTCCTGCTCATCTCAAAATGCACCTGTGTCTTTATCTCATCTAAGATGTCTGTAACACCCTCCCCCACTCTCAGGTCCCCGTGTTTACCTTCCTCCTAGTGTTCAATTTAGTTTCTTATGTGGGTGAAACACTTGGTGCAGGCCCCACCACATAGTAAGTGCTCATAGTAACTGTAAGCTCAGCACATGTTAGCTACTGGTGTCGTTGATGGGGGTGATAGGCATATAAATAAAAATTACATTATATTAGGATAAGTATGATGATCGCGTATTCGTTTCTTATTGCTGCAGTGACAAATTACCACAAACTTAGTGGCTTAAACATTATAAATTTATCTGTCACAATTCTGGAGGTCAGAAGTCTAAAATGGGCCTCACTGGGCTAAAATCAAGGCATCAGGGCTGTGTTCCTTCTGGAAGCTGCTGCTTTTCTCTCTGCAGCGTCTGTGGGCCACCTGCATACCTCAGCTCGTGGTCTCCTTCCTCCATCTTCAAAGTCAGCAGCGTGGATCTCAGTCCCTCTCACGCTGCCTGTCTCTCTGTTCTCCCTGCTGGTGCCTTTTCCTACCTTTAAGGACCCTTAAATAATTACATTGGGCCACCTCTCCAATCTAGGCTACTCTTCCTATTTTAAGGTCAACAGATGAGCAGCCTTAATTCTATCTGCAACCCTAATTCCCATTGCTGTGTAACCTGGGGATTAGGATGTGGATATCTTGGGGGGGCTGGTGAAGGAGGATGTTACTGGAGCTCTGGGGTGAGGCTCCTAAGCCATGGGGGAGGGAAGGCCAGGGACATCTTTCTGTGGCAGTAATGATGCATGGGTGGGAGTCGGTGTCCATTCGTGCCCTCACAGTCATTTCTCCGTCAAAGCTGTCCTCTGTGCCAGGCTTTCTGTGAAGAGCTGGGGTTGAGGATTCGTTTCACTGTGCATTCTTCAGGCTGCAGGCCTCATTGTTCACTTCCCACCCAGGGACACTAATTCTTCTTACTCTGCCTCGTGGATAAGTTAAAATTAACAAGCCATGAAAATCTTCTACCAGCCCACCTATTCTCACATCCTCTCCCAGGCAGGGATGGGCAGGGTGCGAGGTTGGTCCTCTGATTTAAAGTCTGCTCTGCCTTTAGTACAGCTAAAACTTTGGTTCCAAAGCCACTGATGGTGTCCCGAACCTCAGCCAGCCCAGTTCCCAAAGCAGGTTGTTGGCCACAGAGAGGTCAGGAGAGGCCATGTGGTTTGATCAGGACAGATCCGGCTGAATCCTTAGGAGAAGGAACAGCTGGAGGGCCTGGCCCTCTGGTGGCGTATGGTGGGGTGGCCCCATCTTCTGAGAGGGAGGGAAACACACCATGATGTGTCGTGTAGCCACGTTGCCGCGAGAGGGTAATTAAGACCAGATTTCTAAAGTCTTCTCAGTTACTTAGAGCAAATGGGCTTCTGTCCAAAATGGGGCTCCTCTATTGGCTACCAGCATGCTAAGTTACAGGAGACAGAGGTCGTTTGCTGCCTGGGGTTCCCCTGACAGCCCCTTCAGTCCCATCTCTTGGAAATGCCATGAACTAAACACGTAATATTTTTGGCGTTTCCTCTTCCTCCACTGCCCTAAGTCAGGAAGTGCGAAGGTGCACGGAGTTAGAAAAGTAAGCAAGTGTGTCCTTCCATGGGGCGATCCCAAGTTGGAGTCTGGTTTGGGATAAAGAAAAGTGCCTGTAAGTACTCACTTCCCCCAGCTGTGGTGGGGAGTTAGGCAGAAGCGAGCCGGTGAGGATGATCCGTGGGCAGAACAGGAAGGAGGGCGTCAAGACAACGCCTGCTTGTGGCTTCTGGGGGATGTTTGCATTTCCCTCTTCAAAGCTGATCCTGAAGTTTTGGTCAGGGCTTCTTCCTTTATAAAACTCTGCCTGTGTGTGACAATACTGTGTGCTTATTTCATTGTAGTTTTATATCTAAATTATTTATCCTTTCCGGTAGAAATATAAAAAGGGTGCTCAGGCATTTCTTTATAGTTGTTCTCCCGTGAGTTCTGTGACCTTGATAGTTGCAGGATGGTTCAGAAGAATGGTTAGTAGATGGGGAAGCAGAAGATTCCGGGGTCTACTTCAGAGCTTGCCTTTCTGTATATTCTGCACTGATCACACCGACTTAACTGAGATAATGTAGGAAAAGCACCCAGCACAAGGATTCTATAGATGGTGGCCGTTGTTACACCTATCTTGCAGGGAAATGCGTTTGATCATGCGAGTGCATCACCTGTGAGATGGAGCATCTTGAAGGGAGCTGGGGGGTGGGGAGCGGGACTATAAGTTATTCTTCTTGTCCCCTTGTGCTCAGCGCAGTGCTCTGCACATAGCAGGCACTAAGCAGGGAGGCTGAGTCAGGTACTTAAGTTATTTAGCTGTGTTAACCACATGTGTTGAATTTTCTCATCATTGAGTTTTTTAGTATTAATGAGTGTACATTTTACTTCTAGAAATTCTTGGTTCTCCTTCAAATCTGCCTGGCCTTTTATCCTTGGGTCTTGTTCTTTCATTAGCGTTTCTCTTAATATTTTGTATCTTTGTTTTAAACATGTTGATGTTCTCTTTCAGGTTACTCTGTTATGTTCATTCGAGAGGAGCCAGGTCTCCCATTTGTTGTGTCTTCTGGCTTTTGGTCCTGGTGGCTCATGCTCCACGAGAGTCCCACCTATCTTGGGTAGCAGGGATGTCTCCACAGAGTAGTTTTATGCTCCAGCGGAGGTCCTGTGTGTTTCCTGGGTTCTGGACAAGTTTCTGTGGGAGCTTCTGGGCCCAAGATTTTAACACCAGACCGGTGGTATAGAATGGGCTCCATGCCCACACCTAGAGGTTTTAAAGTTTGCATAGGAGCCGTTTTCACCTCACACAGACCCTGAGGCAGACAAGCTTTCTAGCTGTTTCTCTGGACTGATGGGAGAAATAGTTAAGGCTCTCTTTTTAGTGGATACTTTGACCCCCTTTATAAAAGGGGTCTGATCTCTCCTATCATCCTGGTAGATACCAAGTTGGAACCAGCTAGCTTAATATATTCAGTCTTCTTTTCAGACCAGGAAGAGAAAGAACATTTATAAAAATGTAAAAATTGCCATTTTGGGAATAGAGAATTGGGATCTATAACAGAACATTAGTAATAAAAAAAACTGGATTCAGATCAGCAAGCACTTACTGAGCATGTCCTATGTGTTCACCTGCTGCAGGTACAAGGGGGATGGTGGGTAAGAGCCTTGTTCATCTTAGTAACCCCTAGCATCTAGCACTGCACTTAACACAGAGAAGACAAAAAACTGTTTTGGAAGAAAGGAAGGAGGAAGGAAGGAAATTTGAAATTTAAATGCTAGAAAATGACAAATACTGATGCAGAAGACATAGTAAGATAATGAAAACTAGCACTGAATCGAGACTCAGGAGTCCTGAGTCCTAGCTGGGGACCGATACTAACTAGCCGTGTGACTTTAAGTAGCAGCCAGTTATGCTCCTTGAAGCTCAGTTCCTCACCTGCATAAAGGGGATGGTACCTCCTTTCCTGACTCACCCTCCCCACCAGGTTACAGTGAGATAACAAATGTGGGATGGGGGAAGCTTCGGAGGGATCTTTCTTGGCTTCAAGGCTGATGGGATGTGTCTCCTGGTGGACATCTGGCTTTGGAGACTTCCTCTGCCTCGCCTCATAGCCGCTGTGGGCACTGGATTTTCAGGGGAAGGCTGCAGGCATTTCAGGTTCTTAAAGCTTGTTTAAGCTACGGAGCTGTTCTTTGGTGTATGGTCAGTAGCTTGGCTTTGGGGAGCTGAGCTGGCTCCTGTCTCATTTAATGTCCTTTCCCCTAGAGGTTCCCCTAGGACTCCATAAATGAGGGCTGAGCTATGCTGAGAACCATTGTGGGATGGAATTTAGGCATTTCATTGCCTCCATGATCTTTGACCCGCTCTTCTCTGCGGCTGCTCCTCTGGACAGTGGTTCTCATGCTCTCTCCAGTGGGCTGTCCTTTGGCCAGGTCATTCTTTCTTGCCTAAGGTGACTTGGTGGGTGGAGGGTAGGAGCATTTGTCAGATGCCGTGGGAAAACCAGTGAACTTGGAATCAGTAATGATAGCTAATATTTATTGTTCATTAATATGTATCAACACTGTTCTAAGCAGTTTTCCTCTGTGGTCTCATTCAGTTCTCATAATAACCCTATGAAACAGGTACTATTTTATACATGGGGAACCCGAGATACACAGAGCCTAATTAACTTTCCCAAGGTCATGTAGCTAGTAAGTGGCAAGATTTTAAGTGAGGCGATCTGTTTTCTAATCCTGTACTCTTGATCATGATCCAATATTGCCTCTAAAAACTTGAATTTGAATTCCATGCCCTAATTCTTCATGTGGCCGTGGAAGAGTCTGTCCTTAGCCTTTCTCTTAGCCTCCCTGAGCTTCAGTTTCTTCCTCTATAAATTGTGGAACATGTCATAGTTTTTTTTTTAGGGTGTCAAATAAAGTAATATATGAGGAAAGTGGCTAAGCAAGTGCCTGGAACATAATTGGTACTAAACAAAAGTGAGTGGGTTCCAAAATGGGATAAGAGTTCTCATTTGCATGAGCAGTAGGAGAGGAAGCATGAAAGAGCTAATTCAATTTTAAGAGTTTTCATTTCACAAACTTTTCTTGCATATCCTGCTGTGTACCAAGCACTTAGGATATGAAGATGAAGAATCAGAGTCCTTGCACTAGAATACTTGCAGTTGAGTAGAAGAGAAAGGTGTGTAATTGTGAATAATTTTGGACCTATATCAGTTAACACCATGGGAGATTTACCAAGGAAGAGCCACAAGTGTGCAGGGAAAGGAAAGAGTCCTCCCAGCGGGGTGGGCAGAGAAAGCTTTGTGGAAGAGGTGCTCCCTGAGCCTGCTTGCAAGTGGCAAGAAAAGGGAAGGGTATTCAAAGCCGAGAATAGTCAAATCAAAGTCCTTTGGTAGGAATGCACTGGTTATTTTTTGGATGGTCTAAGGAAAACATTCGTCCAAGGAGAAAGGTGAAACTTTTAGTTAAAATAAAACAGCATTTGGGGTTTCTCTCTGGAATGCAGTCATCCCTGCTATTTCCTATGCCCCCACTGTCACAGAACTCCTGATCTAGAAAAGCAAACTATGGTGTCGTTTATAGACCTTCCCATAATAGCGGTTAGCAAGTTTCCTCTCCTAGGACAGTTACTTCCTCAGCCCTAAAATAGAACAGCAGCAGGGTGGAGATGTGGGATATTTGCAGATTGCGTTCTGTGGAGCCATATACTGTGGAGGCAAGTGAATGACAAGGCGTGGCAGACTCTGCTGATTGCTTACTGAACACCCTTTCCCCCTTTTTTCCCACAGGCAGAACATTGACCTTCAGAAATCCACCTTCCAGGGGCTTTAGGGAGGACTGTCCCAGCTCCAGGGGTGAATCACTGTGGTCCTGTTCCCCTTGGCAGTGATTGGTTTAGGCATGGGCAAGTGACACAGCCCTGGCCAGTTAAATAGGAAGGGAAATTGTCTCGGGGTAGGGGTGGGGAAAGAGTTTTCTCTATCTTAAAAAGAGATGTTTAGGAAGAAACAGTCTCTCTTCTCTTGTGGGACATAGTAGGGTTGACATGTGATATCTGGAACTGTGGCAGCCATCTTGGGACCATGAGGGGGCCTAGCTTAGGGAGCATGTGTTGAAGGTGTCAGAGCAGAAAAATGGAAGGGACAAGACACTGAACACCCTACCTTGGGACTATCCTGAGTTGGGTTTTCTGTTAATTGTAGCTACAAAACATTTTAATTAATGCACAAGGGGATAGACACCTCACATGGCATCTAGAAGATTCTGAGTTCACCGCACCCTCCTCTCTCTCCCTGTGCTTTAGCCCACCACCCTGTTTGAAATATTCCACCAAAACATATTTAATACGTTTATACCTTTATGATCTTGCTATTCCTTCCATCTGAATTGCCCTTTGCCTACCATCTCCATCTACCAAAAATCCAACCTATTCTTTAAAACATGGCCCAGATGCACCCTCTCTGTAAAGCATTTCTTGATCCTTCCTGTTGCAATTATTTTCTTCTTTGTGTACCCATAACATTTGTTGTCCCCTCCCTTCTTCCTTCTCTCCTCTTCCTCTTTCTCTGCCCCTTTCTTCTCCTTCTCTTCCTCTTCCTCCTCCTCCTCCTCTCTCTCTTTTTCATTAAATGCCTACTATGTGCCAGCTGTTGTGTGGTACACTTGCACCATCTCTGCTATCCTGGAACTTCTTTTGCAAATGGGGGACAGACCTGCACAGATAATTATGAGCCAGTGTGTTTTCTGTGATCCCACAGAAACATAATGTATTATGGGGCATTTATGAAGAGGTGCCTGGCCCCACCTTGTAGAAAGGGTCAGAGAAGACTTGTTACAGGGTGTGTGACCCTTGAGCTGAATCTTCAGTAATGGAGAGGAATTAGCTAGTAAAGAATGGAAGGAAGGGAAGGATATTCTAGGGGCAGGGAACTTAAGCTGGGATGTGAATGGTGGGAATAGCACAGTGTGTGCTGGGAACTGTGAGTGACTCGAAATGGTTCAAACCTAACGTTTGAGGTGGGATGTGTTGACGCTAGAGGGGAGGGCAGGAGCCACATTCTGAAGCTTGGACTTTATCTCAAAACCATTAAAAGCTTAAGGCAAGGGAACGATGTGATACTGGTCCTTCGGAAGGATGACTCTGGCTACGTTGGACTGAATGGATTAGGTGAGTGAGAGCAAGGACTGGAAGCTGGAAGACCAGGTAGGATGCTCTTGTAGGAGTCTGGGAGGGAAGATAGAGAGGCATAGGATTGGCTGGCTTGGGGGTCGATTGGATGAGCGGCATAAGGAGGCGGGATAGCCATGACATTGAGCTTTCCTGCTTGTCGGTGAGGCTGAGTCATGTCTGTGTCTCCAAAGACTGTGGTCTCCTCAGCCTCCTGGTTCTACCAGTGTGTGCATGCCTTGGAGTGGTCAGTTCCTGGCCCCGGGGAGGAAGCAAGTCTGTGTCCTCTCTTCTTTCTTGTCCTCGCCTCCCACAGCTGCAGTTCTTTGGTTCCTGTTGAAGGGGACAGGAAGTAGAGCTGTGACATGGCTTTTCTGGTGTCTTTGCTTCCTAGGTCTGAGCTTGAAAGCAGAGAAGACTTTCTTCATGCCTGGTGCTCACTGCCTTTCTTTTTTGCTCTTCTCCCAATTCTGAAGACACCTATCTGAGCATCTCCAGTCTAGCCCTTTCTGTCCATCCCCACAGTTCCTGTCTGTGTGGTGTCCCCTGAGTCATCCAGCCCTCTCCCTCCTTTGCCCTCCTTTTTGTCCATCCTCCGAGCTGCTGCCAGAGGACTCTCCGTACCACATCAGATCACGTCACCTTCCTGCTTAACAAGCTTCAGTGCGCATCCCTGTGCCCTGGCAGTCAGGTGAGGAGGAAAGCAGCGGGACTTTTCAGTCACACAGACCTGGGGTCAGCCCTGGCTCTCTGCTTACTTGCTGAGTGCCCTTGGACACGTCACCTAACTCGCTGAACCTCCGTTTCTTCAGCTGTGAAATGAGGATGAATTGCCTTACCGAGTGATGGGTGAGTGAGGAAATATGTTAAAGTGCCTGCTTACACACACACACCCCCGTGATAGACCAGATACTTAATTCATGTTTGATGAATGAATTATTCCTTCATTCCTCTTTAGCTTAGCGTGTGACAGTTTCTTTTTTGTTAAACTTGAGAAACTCTTTTGAGTTGTCTGTGAGGACCAAAAGGAGTGGGGCCCTGGTGCTCAGGGTGGTTTGTGTGGAGCAGGAAATGGAAGCCAAGACAGAAGCCCAGGCTTCCTGATTCCAGCCCAGCGATCTTTCCATTGGCCACCCTATAACTTCCTGGGCAACTGGAGCCACCTACTGGGGCAGATTGCCCGGGTTCTGGATGTATCATCCTGAAAAAGAGTGGAGGCCCTCCAGGCAGCTATTATAGAGAACAGCAAATCCAGGAGTTTGCGTATGCAGGGCCATGTGAATTAGTCAGTGAAGTATACACGCGTTACTCTTCAAAACTCATTTTTCCCAAAGAAGCTTAATGGATGTAACATGTGTATGTGTGGGGTGTTCCCATCCTGGAACAAGTTGAGAGTTGGTTGGGGTAAGATGAGTTCAGCTATGATATTTTAAACTTTCAACTTGAAGTAACAGTGTTAAGCATTTGCAGATGGCAGTCACGTGGGGCTTGAAACAGAGTCTGCAGAGGGCAATCATGTCACCAGAAACAAAGCTTCTTCTGTGGTGTAGACAGTTGGTAAGATTTTGGATCCTGGTCTTAGGTCTGAGTCCTTGCTCAGTGTTTTGCTGGCCACTTGCTGACATTGGGTAGCTCCAAACCTCTTTGAGCCTCAGTTTTGTTACCTGTCAAATGGAGAGAAGAAGACTTCTACTTCCTAGGGTTGTGGTGAGAACTGTATGAGGTGATACGTGGGGAACAGTGGGAATAGTGGCTGGCACACAGGGACCAGGAGGAGTGGAAATGTTAGCTGTCCTGATGATGGTGGCAATGATGATGACTGCTATAGGTTCAGTTGTGTCCCCCCAGAAAGATGTCTTGAAGTCTTAACACCCAGAATCTCAGACTCTGACCTTATTTAGAAATAAACTTTCTGTAGAGGTAATCAAGTTAAAATGAGGTCATTAGGGTGGGCCCAGCTCCAATATGACTGGTGTCCTTATAAAAAGGGGAAATTTGGATCCAGGGACAGACACACACGGAGAGGAGATGGCCCATGTGACCGCAGTGATGCAGCTACAAGCCAAGGAACACCGAGGATTGCTGGCAACCACTGCAAGCTAGGAAGAGGCAAGGAAGGATTCTCCCCTCGAAGTGTCAGAGGGAGCACAGCCCTGCTGACAATTTGATTTGGGAATTCTAGCCTCCAGAACTGTGAGAGAATAAATCTCTGTGGTTTTAAGCCACCCAATTTGTTCTGACAGCTCTAGCAAACTAATGCAACGATGATGATGGTGATTTGGCATCTTGCCTGAATGCTGACCCAGAAGATGGTCACATGTATCTGACTATTGATAGCCCTGAGGCATTAATTCTCCTGTCTCTGGCATGAATGTACCTTCCAATTCTATATTCTGGACATGCCTTCAGTGGCACATACTGAGAACATCCATGGTATTATACCAGGAGCAAGAGATTAGAAGTGTTAATAAATCCCCCCAGTCTAGAGGGTGAGATAGACACTAAGGGGACAGTTCATCAAGAGGCGAAGTGACTTTCAGTTTGCTGAAAAGAGGGATCCCCAAAGTGTTCTCAGAGACGGCGGCCTTTGAGTCACCATGTAGGCAGGATAGGGGTCCTTTGGGGCTGAGTGCAGGGACTGCACAGGCACAGGACAGTCACTGCAGCTGGTGTGTGCCAGGGATCCCGGAAGAGGCTGATGTGGGGTGGGGGAGGGGCGGGAGCTGGGGGCCTGAGAAGTGAGCAGGGACTAGATTGAGAAGGAGGTTGGCCTTAATCCTGCTGTCAGGAAGGTGAGATTTGTGGGCTTGTGCCTTAGAAACATCCCTCTGATGGGGCTCAGCCATACCTCCTGCGTCTCTGAGCTCTGTGTTGGCCTCCCTGTGCGGTGCATGGAGAGGATATTCAAACTTGAAGGGGAGAAACACCAACTTTAACAATGTGAGTCCTTCCGGGGTCACAGAGACAGTGTGGTGTGGTAGCAAGAATGGGCATCACATGGCCCTGGGTCAGAGTCCTGTGAGGAATCTGAGTTCGTTTCTTGCTTGTTGACGTGGGGCAATATTCTTTCTCTGAGCTTCAATTTCCCCACCTTTCTTTCCACTTGTGCTGCTAACGCCCACTCCAGAGTATGGTGGAGATTAAAATGAGAATTTTAAGGCCAAGTACATGGCACCTGAGAGGCCCTGAATAAGAGTTAGTTGTTCTCCACTTAACCATATCCGTGTGTGGGACTCTGGGAAAGGGCTCATTAGTGCTTGTGAAACCCAATAACCAGAGGCAGAAAGAGACAGCTGGCATCAGACAGGGCCTGCACTTCACGGGAGTAAATATATTGTCAACATCGAGAAGGGCTGTGGTCCCTGGGGGAGAGGGGTGAGACCCGGGGGCTCCTTGAAGGCCTTGGTAACTCTCACAGGCAGGGATAACTCTGAAGTTCCTGTTGCTCTCCAGGTCCTTAAAATATCACAGAAAAGCAGGTAAAGTCTTCTCCGCTCTGGATGGCTTAAAAACAGCCACTGGGCAGGGCGGCCAAGCCGTTGTCCCCATGACCTGGGCAGCAAAGTGCTCCTTCCCCACCTGCTCCTGCTCTGCCTCTCTGCCCAACGACGACTCCCCATGCATCCTTGTCCCAGCCATTGCAGCTAGGAACCTTGCGTTCTATTCCACACATAGTTATTTGAGCTTCTGTCACATGCCAGCTTTATTCTAGAAGCTGGGCAACAGTAGCAAACATAACAGAGAAAAATCCCTGTCCTCATGGACCTTGCATTCCAACGGGGGAGACAGATAGCAAACGAATATGAATGGATAGTATATGACTGCAGTCCCCAACCCCCAGGCCGTGGACTGGTACCATTCCGTGGCCTGTTAAGGACCAGGCTGCAGAGCTCTGCCACCCCGCCCCCACCCCCAGTCTGTGGAAAAATATCTTCCATGAAACTGGTCCCTAGTGCCAAAAAGGTTAGGGACCGACAGTATGTGAGATGGTAAATACTGCTTTTGGAGAAAAATCACTGGGAAGGGAAGCTGGGAGTGCTGGGGGCCGAGGTGGGGGGGTGCTATACACTGTTAGATGGGGTGTTCAAGGAAGCTCTCCTGAGAAGGTGACATTGGGCAAAGACCCAAAGGAGACAAGGGAGTGGGCATATGGCAATCTGGGGTAACATGAGTCCTGGGCAGAGGGCCTAGCCAGTGCAAAGGCCCTGGGGTAGCCGCACGTGTGGCATGTTAATGGAACCTCAAGGATTGTAGCTGGAGTGGAATGACAGGAGAGTCACTGATGAGGGAAAGGGGAGATGGGGTGGGGGTGAGGGCACAGCCTGGGTGGACTAGCTTTTGCTCTAATGAGAAAAAGCTCTTGGAGGGTTTTGAGCAGAGGAGTGATATGAGTTTGGCTTCCTTTTTTTTTTTTTTTTGAAACTGGGATCCTGCTGTCTGTTGTGTAGAGAAGGGTTGAGAGGGGCAAGAGCAGAAGCAGGGAGATATTTCGGAGGCTGTTGCTTAATGCTGGCGAGAGGTCAAGGTGGCTTGGACCAGAGTGGAAGCAATGGTGGTAGTGGGGATGGTTGAACTCTGAATTTATGGATTTCCCCTCCCTCCCTCAGTTCATCCAAACTATTGCCAAGCTGGCTTGGTTCTACCTTGGCCATCCTAGGGAGATTGGAAGGACTTTGGAGATTATTATACATCAAATGTGTTAGTCTGTGAGCCCTTGAGAACAGGAATGTGTCCTCTGTCTTAGGTGTCCTTAGAAGCTAGCTCAGTGCCTGGCATAGATTGTAGCCGTTTCTTATGTTTATTATGGAGATGATTAGCCTGTCATTACTGATCCCTAAGATAGAATTTGGAACCATCTTTGGTGCTCCCAGCATCTCCCTGTGCTTACCCTTTCGGAACATCTGTCACCCAGATCTGACGGCTGTCTCTTCCCTCTGCTGGTCCATGAGCTATATGGGACCAATGCTGTTTTGTCCACCCTTGTCAGTGCAGTACCTGTCTCTGTGCCTACTACCTAGTATTCTTGCAAATGAGTGCATGAGCTTGGTCCCTTTCATCACCTGCTGAGACAGGGATCAGTCCCAGCCAGTGGAAGATTAAATTGTTAAAAAATCCTGAGATTGCAAGGTGGCCCCTGGGCCTTTTGAAGGGAAAAGCAAAGTTGCAGAGGCGTGCTGTTCGAGTCAGCAGTGCTGAAGAGCTCTTAGGAAGTGGAGTGCTCTCCGAGGCTTGTCTACATGGTGGAGGCATGTGAATAACCACATTAGGAGAGAGGGGACACTTGGCTGCCAGACTGATAAGCTGGGAATGGGCCAGAGTTCTCCCGGGCTGCGAGATCCAGACTGACCAGGACAGTGTTTCCAGAAATTCTGGTTGACTGAGTTTTACCTGTGTAGACCAGAGAATGACAGCCATAGTCCCATATGAGAACATTATACAACTCTCTCATTTTCCAGCTCAGTTCTCATTTATTTTCTTTTTAACCTCAAGGCCTTTTATAATTTCTTTTTCTTAATCAATTTTCAAATTATATTTTTGTGACAGCTTTATTGACATAAAATTCACATACCATACAAAGCATCTATTTAAATTGCAGAATTCAGTCGTTTTTAGTATATCTGTAGAGTTATGCAACCATCATTTCAGTCAATTTTAGAACATTTTCATCACCCCAGAAAGCTTTAAACCCCATCCATACCTGCTAGCAGTCACTCCCTGTTTTCCCTAGTTGTCTCCCCCAACCTCAGGCAACCATTAATCTATTTTCTGCACAATTTCTTTTTTTTCCCCAAATGTGAACAACATACATGCTCATAACACAAAATTCAGAAAGAACAGGAAAAGATAAACAATACAGTGATCACTCAGAATTATCCAGCTACTGAGAGATAAACGCTCTTGTCTATCTGCAGGTACATTCACAAACATATAGTTTTTTCAAACAGTTTTTGCACCATCTTATAATTCTTTTTAATAATCTTGTTTTTTTACTTAATATTTTGGGACTCTCTTTCCATGTGAATGAATATAGATAGACATTATCATTTTTCATGGCCATGGACATGCCATAATTTATTTAGCCACTTCCTTTTTGATGGACATTTAGCTTCTTTCTAATTTTTGCACATACATACTTGTCCAGATACTTACTTTTGACAAATTCCCAGAGGTGGAATTGCTGCATCAAAGGGCAGGCACATTTTCAAGTGTTGTATGTATTACCAAACTGCCCTCCCAAAAGGTTTATCAATGTGTCAGAAAAGAGCAGTTTTTTGAGAGTGCACATTTCTTCAAATCCATGAGCATTATCAATTGTGTTAATTTTTGTATAGCTGATAGGCTAAAGATAAATGTTTTTATTTGTATTTTTTAATTTAATACTGAAGTTGAACATATTTTCATAGAAAGTGGTATAAATATGGACTATAATAAATGTTGCAAACTGACCTAAGCCCATCAGAGCAATTTAGTTCTATTACCCGATTCTGTACTTTTACAAACTTAGGTTCTGGACCCAACTTTGCTGTCAACCGTGACCTCAAGCTGCTTGTTCAACCTCTGAGGGCCTCAGTTTCCTCATCTGTGAAGTGTGTGTGTGTGTGTGTGTGTGTGTGTGTGTGTGGGCGGGAGCGGGGGGTGGGGGTGAAGCTGATAGGTACTGAGGTTGTTGCCAGCTGCATCTATATTATTCCTTATTGAGAATAATAGAAAGAAGCAATTGTGAAGAAATTGAGGCTTCAGCCTGGCTACTGACTTGCTCTTGCTCGAGGTCCTAGACTTGACAAATGACAGCTGGGATTTGAACCCAAGGACTTGTGCCTCTCAGTCTCTCGCTCTTCCCCTGGTTCCAGGCCCTTTTCTGTACAGTGAACCAAGATTTGCCCTGATGACTGTCGGTCACCAGGCCTACTTGAGGGGTGTGTGAATCCCCTCCGAGAGGTTGATCTGTGGGAGAGAGTTTTGGGGGCAGAGATTACTGGAGAAATGTCTGAGTTTCTAAGGACAATAGAGTGAATCTGGACAGAAATTCAGAGGAGCAGCAGAGAAGCCCAAGGTAAGTGACAAGGCAGGAAAACACACCATGTGAGAGAGAAGCACAGGTCAGAGAGCAGGAGCCAGGAAGTACTGGGTATCGGATCCTCGAAATTTACCTTTGTGTCAGGGAATTAGAAAGTCAGGCCCCATCTGGAAAGTGCTAGATCAGATCAGTTTTTCTGTATAGCCAGTGATAGAGTTAGACACTCCTGCACTCTGACAAGGCGTCTGTGATGTTCTGGCTGGCTCCATGTTCCTCTGGGCTTCATCCTTCTCTGTCTGCAGCCCCCATCCCTTCCCCCTCCTCGACCTGCAGCTGTTGTTGAAAATGTGCCCATCCCCCTCACATGTCCTTCCCCCGACCCCCGTGTTTCAGGCCTCCACACCTTTGCTCAGATTGGTCCCCCTGCCCTGAAAGCCTGTAATGTTCATTAACTTGATAAATGATAAACCATTTCTCCTGAGCTGGAGGACCCCTCTTCCAGAAACCCTGCTCAGCCCCATTCCCAGTAGAATGGACCGTCTCCTTGTTTGTGCCCCCTCTACCTGGTACAGGCTTTTCTCGGGGCATCTGAAACATTTCACTATTTTGTCTTATTTGTGCCTCTGTCTCCCTTACTATTTTGTGGATTTCTGAGAGCAGATATTGTTATACTGTTACTTTACTTGGAACCCACAGGATCTGGCATATGGTAGGTGTTCAGTTGAATCTTTTTTTGGATGAATTAATGAAACCTTGTTTAATTCAGTAGACACATACTAAAGAGATTAGGATGGTGTGTTAGTAATACAGTGATAGCTGCAGTAACAAATGGTCCCCATGATTTTTAATGGCTCAAACATGAGAAGTGTTTTTTTCTCATTCAGATAAAAGTCCAAAATGGGTATTTCTAGTTCAATGGGTGACTTTCCTCTATGTGGGGACTCAGATCTAGGCCTCTTCTACCTTTTGTGGCCCTGCTACCCCAGAGAGCTTTGTTACTGTCCACGCCCACTGGAAGAAGGGGGACAGAGCGTGGAGAAGGCACACTTACTTCTTAAAAGCTTTGGCCTCAAAAACAGCATGCAACACTCTCATTCTTTGGCTAGAACTCTCTGACACATGGTCACACCCAGCTGCAGGGGAGTCTGGGAAATGTAGTCTAGCCGTGTGCCCAGGAAGAAAAGGCAACCGAGTTTTGGTGAACGGCTAGCAGTCTCTGCCACAGGTGGTGAGTGGGCCTCAGACCCTTGTCACGTTAGGCTTGGTTGAAGGAATGGGGAATGTTTGGCTTGGAGAAACAGAATCCTGGTAAAGAGATATTTGTGACTGGGGCCATAGTTTGCCAGCCCTCAGTCTAGAGAGATCTATTAATAAAATTCCTCCCAACTCTAGACACTGTGATTCTATTTATTATGCACTCAGTGTATACAGAACACTTTAAGTACTGTTGCCAGTGGGAGGTGAGGGGGGAGGCAGAGGAGAAAGCAAACTTGAACTCTGTGCTGTGCCAATCATTGAGCCCTGTGTTTACGATAATGTAATATCGCCCTGTGATATCATCGTAATAGTGGTAATTAGTAGTAACTAATATTTATCAGACACTTGCTGTGTGCTAAGAACTGTGCTGAGGGCCTTTTGTTTAATTCTCATAATTATCCCTATTTTATAGATGTGTAAACTGAATGTCAGAGAAGTAATTTGCCAAGGTGACACAGCTAGTAAGGGATGGCCCTGAGTTCCAGCTCTGGCAAGCCGGTGACAGAGCCTGCCTGCTTGACTGAGACTCTGTTTGCTCCTTATTTGAGTCCAATACCCATTCTGCCAGGTAGATGTTATTGCTGCCACTGAAGGAGAGTCATAATTTGGTGTTAAGAGGAGTGAATGAAATCACCTTTGAGCTCCACCTAATGTTCTAAATATCTTTTATACATTATCCTAATTAGCTGTCACAATAATCCTAAACCAGCCTAATGAAGTAGGTGTTATTAGCTGTTTTATAGATGAGGAAACTAAGACTCAGAGAAGCTTAGACACTTGCCTAAGGTCACCCGGCTGGGAAGTGGTTGAGTGGGTATGTCAGTTAGGAAGCTTCCAGCTGCAAGGAACAGAAGAGGCTTAAGGGAAACAACGAAGTGCGTTGACTCAGGTACCTGCAGGTGCCTAGGTTGGGTGCGGGTGTTAGTCATTGTCCCAGCAGGATACACCCGGGCACACTTTAAGGAGGATAATTCGAGGAGACTTTCATACAGGGATTTTTTTAAATTAAAGTAAAATTGATGTAAAATTAACCATTAACCATTTTAAAACATAGAGTGGCATCTGGTACATTCACAGTGTTGTGCAACCATCACTTCTGTTTAGTTCCAAGATGTTTTCATCACCCCAAAAGGAAACGCTGTACTCTGTAAACAGTCTCTCCGCATTGCCCCCCAGCCCCTGGCAACCACTGGATGGATTTGCCTGTTCTCGATGTTCCCATATAAATGGAACCGTACAGTATGTATGATATTGTGTCTCACTGTCCCTTAACATCCTGTTTTAGCACAGTGTTTTCGAGTTTATCCAAGTCGTAGCGGGTGTCAGTACTTCATTCCTTTTCATGGCTGAATAATTCCATTATATGCATATATCACACTTTGCTTGTCCATTCTTCAGTCGATGGACATTTGGGTTGTTTCCACCTTCTGGATGTTGTGAATAGTGCTTCTATGAACATTTAAAAGTATTTATTTGAAGACATATTTTCAATTCTTTGGGGTATATACCTAGGAGTAGAATTGCTGGGTCATCTGGTAACCCTATATTTAACTTTTTGAGGAACTGCCAAACTTTTCCAAAGCAACCAAACGATTTTACATTCCCACCAACAATGTGTGAGGGTTCCAGTTTCTCCACACCCTTGCTAAGACTTGTTATTTTATGCTTTTATTTATTATTATTATTATTATTATTATGGCCGATGTAGTGGGTGTGAAGTGGTATCTCACTGTGGTTTTGATTTGCATTTCCCTAATGACTAATGCCTTTAAGCATCTTCTCCTGTGCTTATTGGCCACATAAAGGAAACTTTAAGAAGGTGTGGGCAGGTGCAGGGAAGCTCCATCAGGGCCACAGAGGCCTGAGTTCACCAGGAGTTTAGGATAGCACAGCAATAGTCCTGAGGCTCCTGTGCATGCCTAGTTTGAGGGGCAGGGAGGGAGCAGTTATTAGAAACTGGAGGCAGTGAGGGTTGCGCGAAGGGGCCCTGACCAGAGCTGAGACTTGCACTGACGCTGCAGCCATTTCAGAGTGACCCCAGAGAGGGAGCCCCAGGAGAGGAGATTGGATACCTCACTCAGCCTCCCCCACCCCTTAGGCTCCCCCTTGGCTAAAACTATGCTGCAGCCAGAGGGGGAGGGAGTCCTCACATTAGTCCCTGAGGTCAGTTGGGGTGTAGAGTAGGATGGAAGATGGGGACTGGCATAGTGGGAGCCCAGCCTCATTTTTCTTAGTTCTTTGGTCTGTCCTTCCTGTATTGGCCTTTTTCTGAGACTGGAAGTGAGACTCACTGCAGCCATTTTTAGCTTCCCTTCTTTATTATAACATCCAGAAGAAGAGAGAAAACATTTCAAAAACTTCCATACAACCGAGAAAGGGCTTTCCCAGAAACCTCCAGCCTCCTGTCTCATGGACCCAAATTGGGTCACGTGTCCCTTCTAAAATAATTCCCGGCAGGTGACTAAGATGGCGTGGAGCCAGTCATTAGGCATTTCCCTAGGGACGGCAGGAACACATGCTTCATGGGAGACGGGAGATTCCAAGTGAAATCAGGAATAAGGAGGATTGCTGGGCAGAAAACCCAAAGTGCCACGTCCCTGGGGATTCCTTGGTCTGTCTGTTTGACTAAAGTCCGGTTTTTTTCCTGCTCCACCACGCACTGCCTAGGGCAAGACAACACGTGCAGGACCTGGGCCTCCAGGAAGTGTTTGCGCCTGGCCGCAGGGCCCAGTGTTCTGTGTTTGGCTCGGGCCTGTCGGGCAGTGTGCCATCCCCAGCCTCTGCCGCCTTCTCAGGCTCCTAAGGGGGGTCTCCCAGCCTCTGTCATTCCTCCCCTGGCCACGTCGCTGAAGGGTTGAACTGAAGCCCCTTCCATAGTAAGGAGGCTAGGAAGTGAAACCAGACTCCCTCAGAGCCACAGAGCGCTGTGTTCAACCAGGAGTTTAGGAAAAGGGGTCTTTTTATAGATTTTGCCACAAAAGAAAGAATGAAAGAATAAACACAAAACCAAATGTACCTATTGTATGATTCCATATACATGTAATGTCTAGACTGGGTAGATCTGTAGACACAGGAAGTTATACTATTATTCTTCCAGGGCTGGGTGGAGGGTGGAATGGAGAGTGACTGCTGCTGGGTGTGGGGTTTCATTTTAGGGTGGTGAAAACGCCCTAAAATTGGTAGTGGTGAAGGTTGCACAACTCTGAATTATACCACAAACCATCGAACTGTATACCGTAAACTGATGAATCGTGTGGCACGTGAATTATATCTTAGTATAGCTGTTACAGGAAAAAAAAAAGACTTATGAAGACTCTATCGCTCCTATTCTCTGTGTTTTATTTAAAGTTGAAGTTGATTGCTATTTTATTCCCTAATAAAAATGATGTGTAGTTTATACCATTTCTCTTTTCTTTCTACCCGAGTGTTTTTGGGGCAGATTCCCTCGTGGCTCTGGTGGAGCTGACCCACCCCTGTACTCATCTGGGCACATGAGCAGTACCCAGCCAGTCTGGTGAGTGTCCCAGCCCCCAGCCACTGATACTGGTTCAAGGGTGGATGCACAGTCAGACTCAATCCTGAGACTTTTATTAGAACCACTGGCAAAGAGAGGCTTTCCTTCCGCAGGGATTGCTGAACGGTGTCTGGACATAAGCCTGAAGGCCAGCCACCCCCGTGGGGCAAAGCCTGCCTGAAAATACAGCCCCCCCCCACTCCAGGAATGCAGAGCAACAGATGGAGAATAACCCCGCCCTGACCACATCCTCTGAGCCCCTGAATCTAGCCATGCCTGAAGTTCTGTCCTTCCTTGACATGTCAGTTTGTCGGCCCATACATTCCCCACCTCCTCCTTTTTTCCGTAAGCCAGTACTTGCTGGGTTTTCTGTCCCAAGAAATAAGTCTAGGTGTAGCATCTGCAAACTTGGGCCCTCCAGGCTTGCACCATCCAGATGACCCCTTTTCACAGCAGTCTCCAGACCGTGAGAGGGGACAGCTCTTTCCGCCTGCATCACTTGTGTCAGAACGAGCCAAGAAAACTGCTCCCACAGAGGAAACAGGCTGACGATGGAATGTCCCAACCCGGCACATGAAGTCCTTTGTAAGGGTCCCCGAAAGGGCATCTGGGAACCACCCAGCATTCTTTCTGTGGGCCCACAGGGAACAGCCCGGCCGCTGCTGTGCACGTGCTGTCGCACTTCTGTGTGTCTGCGTGCGTGCAGCTGAACGTGGATGTGTGTACTGGGAGCTGTGGCCTTCATTTTGGCTATGTATTCGCCCATTTGGGTCACGGTCATTCAAGATTTTATGTGTCTATAGCAAGGCGGAGGGGTCCCCCATCAGATCCGGCCACTCTGATGCTCTTTCCACTTTGTCTCCTGGCTCCAGGAACCCTCACAGCGGTTGTGGGATGTGGGCATATGATTCTCATTTTACTTCTGTGGCATCTGAGGCTCCAAGGAGCCAGTGGACTTTCCATTAGATGGCAGCCACAGCAGGCAGCCGAGGCCAAATCTCTTGCCCCTTTGGGACACTAATGCATTCTGCTTGAGGCTAGTTCCTTTGTCGTTCAGGGGAAATAGGAGTGGGGAAGGTGGGAAGCCTTGATTGATTTCTAAGAGAAATTTGGTAATAGCAGGCCCCAGAAGATAACAGTCAAGGCAACCCACACTGGAGATAGTTGCAAAGCAAGAGGCTTGCAGGGAATCCAGGGATTAGATGGTGTTGGCCGGTCAGAGACTGGGAACCAGGCTCTGAAGGGAAATGAAAGTCTTGGCGTGAGGGTGTTTGTTTAGGCGTTTGTTCATTCATTCATTCAACAAACATTTACTGGGCCAGGTACTGTGCTAGCTGCAGGATCTTGTTTCCCTGAAGTCTTCTCCAGAGAGGAAGAGGGGATGGAGTGTGGGGTCACTTTGCTTATAATTCTACTGTACCTGCCTCGGTGAATTTTCAGGGGCCTTCCATTCATTTGGGTACCTTGAAATCGGTGACTTGTCCTCCAGTGGAGGCTACAGTAAGTGGTGCAGGGTGTGGCGCCAGGCCTGTGAGTCAGCCGCATCCGGGCTGAGCATCCGCTCAGGTGTCACCTGCCGCACCTTGGAGACAGACAGCTGTTGAAATAGAAAATATTTAAAACATCATTAAATGGAAAGAGTCTAAACTCTGGGGAGACTTCATTTTGAAAAGAAATCTTATAGAAATTGGCTGATGCTTCCAGGTTTACAGGCAGTAAAATTTCTAAGAAACAGATGGATTTTCATAACGAAGTTGGAGGATGGCAACAATGGTGTCCCTGCCCACAGGACTTCATCAGGGTAGGGCTGAAAGGTAATTTATTGTAGGGCTTCCTGTCCGCCTGGAGGAGATGGAGTGGAAGGGCCGGTTTCAGGTCACATGAATGTATTTTCCCCTAGTTTAAAAGGCATCCCCAGTCTCGCATTTTGACAACTCATATGGAAGTCTTTCTGATGCCCGTTCCTTGTTTGTTTTTATCTAATCTGATAATGTATTCTGTCAACAGGTATTTAATGGGCACCTGCTATGCACCAGGCATTCTAAGAGCCAAACAAGTGAACAAAAGAGTATTCCCATCCTCATAAATACAACATGCTGATGTATTATCAAGAAAGCAAAGAAGGTCATTGTTAAATAGATCATGTACTTTGGCTTGTTCTAGAGAAGCCAGATTTGCAACATTCTGAGGCTAAAGGGCCAAAGAAATGGCAAGAGAAGCATCAGTCATCTGCATATTTCTAGATAGAAATCATGAAGGCTAATTCACAGCAGGCCCCTATAGCTAGTATTATTATGCCAGTTTTACAGATGGGAAAACTGAGGTTCAGAGAGGTGAGATGGCTCGCCCAAGGTTGGTACATGGAAGAGCCAGGACTCTCAAACCCTAGTCCTCTGATTCCAAAGCCCTGGCTTTTTCTTGCTGCTTCACTGTACCTTTCAGGTCCAGAACCTTCTAAATACAAAGTTGCATGTCTGCATGGGTGGTAACAGGGTTTTAGATGGAAGCACAAGTTAGTGACTTAAAACAACACACATTTGTTATCTTGCAGTTCTGGGGGTGTCATCGCTGTGCCTTGGATGTGGCAGATGAATCAGCAAAATTTGTCCAATAAAAGGTCTTTCTTAGACTGGGCTTTGAGCTCACTATTCAGTCCACTCAGAACTCTTTCCTGCTTTTTCTGTCTGGCATCTCCTCATTCATCCTCAACACTGGCGCTGCTACCACCTCCCCCTTGAAGCCGCTCTTTATCCCATCCTCTGCATTATTTTGTCTATTTTGTAGCTATTCTAATTTTGCAGGTAACAGCATTATTGATTCACCTGTCTGTCTTACACTGGGGGAAGGTACCGAACTTGGATTGGCACCCAGGAGGCATCTGTGGAAGTGTTATAGAAATGAATGAATGAATGAATCTGGCAAAATAGAAGATACAGTCAAATATACATTTCATATTTTTACAATATAGTGGTACTCATTAGGTGTTGTTATCTGTGGACTGACAAGTGAGGAATTTACTTCCTTTTCTTACTGGAAATGCAGTTATACAGGGATTCCAAGCCTGGGATTTCTGAGCCACAGATAGATGTGGGGCTTTGTGGGGTAAAGCCTCATGTAGGGGCAGATGTGCTTTGATGGATTCTTTGGGAGGTGTGAAGGAGATAATTTAGGCTCCTTATTTCTCAATTTTACAGTCTTCGAAGGACTGATCTGGGCTTCAACTTGATGAGATTTGAATGATTCTTAGATATACTTTATTTCCTTTGATTCTGAGATGCCTTTGATTGCAAGATGCATTATTGATATCATAACAGCGTTGGGAGAGAAAATAGAAGCTCTGCCACATTAAATTTCATTGATAGGAAGACACATTCTGGTTCAGAAATGCTAAAATGTGAAAATATGGCTGTCATAGAATGGAGGAAATAAGGTGATTACAAAGAGTGTTGTCAGCTTGGACTGATCCTGATTGGACCCACTCCTGAGAGCTAGAAATGAGCTTGAGGGAAGCTGGTCTAGTTTGCTTGTTAGCTTGTTAAAAGTTTTTTTTAATTCTAACACTGGAGGGGAAATATATACAACAGAGACCTCTCTCCCGAATCTGCCCTTGCTCTGAAAGGCTGGCGGGATTTAAAGGAAACAAGAGTCTGTGAAATCAGACAAATCTAGGTTCTGCTTATTAGCTGTAAAAACTCTGACAAGATACTTATCCTGTATTAGCATCAGTTCCCTTCTATGTAAAATGAAACAATAATAATACCTATCTCCTAGGGTTGTTATGAGGATTAAAGAAGTTATTGCTTGTGTAGTTAGTGTCTGATACACACAGTAATCATGCAATATGTGCTAGCTTTATTATTTTTTAAAATTGTTATTTAATCTGTTAGAGCTATTGTCTCCTGTAAAATGGGGTAACAGTAATAGCCGTGCTTCCTTCTCACTCCTCTGGGCTGGGTGAAGGTTCAGTGCAATTCAAAGGGGCAGCGTGGCTGATACTTACCTAGGGCCTGCGTGGTGCCTAGTGAGCGCTCAGCAGTGGGGGCTTCCTGCAGGGGAGTAAGCCCCTTCCCATGCAAACCCCTTTCCATCCTGGTTCCCTTTTCCTTGGACAGAGTGCAGGCTGGGACACTGAGGTGCTGCCCTTGGAAGGCGACTTCCAGGCCTTGGTTGTATCTCCTCTGGCTGTCATGGGGGCAACGGTCATTGGACACCAACAGGATGACCAGTTACACAAAACATGTCCATGATGCTGGCCTTGCTGAGAAGCTGTGAGTCAGGACCCTGGGCTGCACGTGTCATTTCTAGTTTTGGGTTGTCATGGTAGTGGCAGTTGTTCATCATACACTTGCTTTATGCTGGCACTTACCACACTTGTTCAACTTCCTATTTTCCTCCCAGTGGCACTGCATTAAAAATATCACATCCTTGTTTTAGGGTGGGTTCCCAGAAGCCAACTCTGCAAAAATATTTGAGCACAAGTAGTTTATTTGGGAGATGATCCAAGGAAACACAGGTGGAGGAGTGAGGAAGTAAGACAGAGAAGAGAAGGCAGCTAGTAAAAGGCATGTTATCAGGCAGGTAACTGGAGCTTCATTCCTCTGGGACCTCTCAGTGTTGTCACTGCCCAGGGGGAAGGAGCTGGGGTATTGCTCTGATTTCCACCCATCCTAGGCTGCACCGGGGAACATTAGTTTCCTGGCACTCCCAGCCTGCCCTTTGCAGTAGGATGCACGTGGCTTTTAATGACCTGTGAGATTCAAGGCAATATGCGTGGGCACCATCGTAGTCTGCTGACGTCCCTGTTTTCCAGAAGACACAGGCTCACAGAAGTGAATTTTCCTTGCTCATGATCACCCAGCAATTAGGAGAGCCAGCATTGGAATGTGAGTCTTTCTGCCTCAAAGGCTCTTCTCTTTGCACTGCTTGGGAAATTCTTCCAGCCCTGGGCTACCTGCTGCTCTCTTCTCCTACACAGTGAGCACAGGAGAGCAGCCGCACACACGGCTGTGCATTCAGTGTGTAAACAACGAGAGTAAACACGTGATTGTCTGAATGGACCTCAGTCATACTATTAAAACACTGGGTAGCACAACAAACCCTAGGCACCGTCATATTTCACATTGTACACTTGTAGTTCTTCCCCAGTGATGTAATTCAGTCTGAATCTGAAGGTCCAAGAATCAGGGGAACTGATGCTATGTGTCCCAGTCCAAGTTTGAATGTGTAAGAAACAGGAGCACTGATGGCCAAGGGCAGGAGCAGATGCATGTCTCAGCTCAAGCAAAGAGCAAATTCACCCTTCCTTCACCCTTTCGTTCTATTCAAGTCCTCAACAGGATTGGATGGTGCCCTCACACGTGGGTGAGGGTGGTCAACGTTACTCAGTCTACTGATTCAAATGTTAATCTCTTCCAGAAACACCTTCATAGACATATTCAGAAATGATGTGTTACCAGCTATCTGGGCATCCCTTAGCCCAGTCAAGTTGACACATAAAATTGACCATCACAATGCTGAGTAAGGGGTTGTTATTGGTATTATCAGTGCTCTAAGAGTTCAGAAATGGATAGATTGTTAGACTGGGAAAGTTGGGGAAAGAGGAGGAAAAGGTAGAATTTCAACTGGGACTAGACAGTTAGGCTTCTAATAGATTGAGAGGAATAGTGGCATAAAAATGTTTGGTCTATTTTCTTTAGGTCCTTGATTTTCTAAGTACAGCTTCCACAGAACAGGAAAGAATCACATCAGCAAATAGGAAAAGTGTTTGCTGTGATGTTATGGGGAAAAAAATTGTCTAAGCTCTAGCCAGCTGCAGATGACTCAAGAATTTATAATATCCTCTATAAAAGGATACGGATCCCAACATCCATGAAGTCACTTCTGTTGAATAAAAAACACCTATTTCAGAATTGGCAGTAAAGATGGGTTTCTCTATCAAGTGATTTATGTCCCTTATTCCTGCATGGCATCAGGAATTGCTGTCCTGACTGACATACTGTAAGTCACAGAATAGAATTTCAGTGGAAAAGCAGAAACGTGGGTGGCAACAAATGTGATGCTTGATGGTAATGAATTCTAGTTCACTGCAGCAGGTGGTTGCTTTATATCATCTGTCACTGGTGGCAGCGGGAAATGAGAGGTTGTAGAAAAGACCATGGGGGTTGATACATGTTGTTCACTCACTCCTTCGACAGATATTTATTGAGCACCTATTTACAGACACTGCTGCTTCCCTGCTCATGTCTTTGAGTGCTCCCTGGAAGGCCCAACAGCACACAAAGGGCTTCCTGCCTCTCTGTCTGAGACCATCCCCTGGCTGTGCTTGGCCAGCAAGGCGTGGAGGTTGGTGGATAAATGCCCCAGCTTCCCTTCCCCTTGGTGGGACAGTTCTGAGGTATGTTCTCCACAGTCTTTCAGAAGTTCGCTGGTGGCATTGAGCCAAAGGTGCCCAAGCAGTAACCTGTATAACCATGGACAAGTTCCTTAACCTCTGAGTTTCAGCTTTTTGTAGGATGGGTGTGGGGATGAAATGAGGCAATAATATCACTACCACCATGAATTCATCAGTTACTGGGAGCCAAGCATTTTTTTGCTTAGTGCTTTAAACACATTCTCTTATTAATTCTCACAGTGACTGTATGAAGTAGGTACTTTAACCCAATTTTAAAGATGAGAAAACTGAAGTATGAAAGAAGAAACAACTCACCAGAGTCGTAAGCTAGGTTCTAAACCAAATGCACTTGTTTTAGGGGCCAACCTTTAATAAGTTGTACCGTTAGGGTACAGGATCTAGCAAGGAAGCTGTCATCATCATCATCGTCTTCATCATCCACCAGTACCTAGCATGTAGTGAGTGCTCTGTGTTTATTGTACCAACAAAATAATGAATGAATGAATATTAGTTCCTCAAGATCATGAACTTTCTTCTGTCCTTCACTCTGTCTTTAGGTGGCAAGAACAATCCCTGGCATGTGGTTCTAAGAAAATCATATTAATTGAAATGTATTATTTATTTGTTTTACTCTCATAAAAGTAAGTCCCAGAAAGGAAGTGGCCTTAAGATAGGAATGGTATTTATGTTCAGGTGTTGGGATAATGAATGATTTTAGTTTTATGCCTTGATTTATTTTTCTGATGGGCCTGGATTACTTTCGTAACTGGAAAGAAATAATCTCTGAAAAAAAAATCAGTCTGAAAGCATAGATGGGTCTCCAAGCCCCATGGGTGAGATACTGACATCAACACAGATACTAACCTAATTCGCATGGGTTCAGAGTTGAGGCTGCAGTTTGTGAATTGGCTTTGGTGTCACACCTCGCACAGCTCTGTCACACTCCATGTTTCTGGAGGTTCACGATGGTCTAGTGACGTAGGCTAGGCTAGGATTAGTAGCCTCATTTCATAAACAAGGGACCTGAGAGCTGAGTGAGGCTCTGCTTAGGGGCAGAGCTGGGATTAGAAATTGGGTCTTTTAAGTTTAGGCCCAGTGACCTTTCCACTCTTCCCCAGCAGCCCCTCATGAAGACCCACTAAAGGAATGGGCAGAGGTGGGAGTGGGTTAGGGGACCATGGACTTATACAATAGCATCTACAAGACCTTTTTATGCAGAGGAAGCCTGGCTTGGAGTTTTTGAGTCAGACCACCTGGGGTGGGATACCAGGTTTGCTCACAATGTCTTAGAGACATTATTTCATGTCTTATGAGCCTTGATGTTCTCATCTGTAAAGCTGGCCTAGTATCTTCCTTGCAGGATTGTTGTGAATGTTAAATTGACACCAGGTAGGTGGGTATTTTGCAAGAGCAGCTCTGTCGATTGTCATCATACTTGTGCTGTCTGTGTGCATGGCTTTCTTTTTTTCTAACCTGGGTTGATGCTATTGGTGTTTGTAAATTATTATTCCTATGTATATTAGTCATTGTTTGCTGAGGAACAAAAACCTCAGAATTGCAGTGACTTGTTTGACAACAGATACTCATGTTCATCGATCTGTGGGTCAATTGTGGTTTGGCTAATCTAGGCTGGGCCTGGCTGGCGCGTGCTGGACTTAAGGTTGGGTTCAGATCTGTTCCATGGGTTTTCAGTCTGGGGTCCAGACTAAAAGGCAGCAACTGATGGGCTAGGGAGGCGTGCTCCTCTCATGGCATATCATCAGAGTGCAAGAGGGATGAGCTTGGGACCAGCACACTGTCACTTCCAGCAATTTTCCATTGGCCGAAGCAAGTTAGTGGTCCAGTCTAGAAGCCAGTGAGGCAGGGAAATAAACAACACCTACTGCAGTGGGAAGTACTATGACGTCACATGACAAAGGGTGAAGGTAAATAGTTGACATGCTTGTTGAGAGCGAAGAATTGGGAAGAGTAATCCAGTCTTACCACATTTTCTCAGCTGGCCCACTTGGGTGAAGCAAGGAAAGCAAAGGCAAAGCAAGTTGAGGAGTGGGCTGGGCGAGGCATTGACTATTTATGCAAGTAACAGGGCTTATTTTTCATAGACATGTGCTTAGTAAAGTTGGGATCTGGAGGTCAGTGTTATAGGAATATCATGATCTGTGATTCCGAGGAAGAGCATATGTTTATCCTCATGCCAGTACCACACTGTCTCGATTACTCTAGCTTTGTAGTAGATTTAAAAGTTAGGAAATGTGAGTCCTCTAACATTGTTCCTCATTTTCAAGATCATTTTGGCGATTCTTATTCTGTTGCATTTCCATATTAATTTTAGGACAAGCTTGGCAATTCCCCATCTAATTTAAATGTGCGATTCAAGGCTTAGGAAGATTGAGTCAATCACTATTGGCATTTAAACCTGAAGGAAGTGGTTCAATCATTTATCCAACAAATATGTATTAATGTTGTGCCAGGCGTTGTGTGGTTGGTGCTGCAGGATACACCAGTGAATATATCCAATTGTAGTCTTTGTACTCACGGTTTATAATTGAATCAAATAAACAGATATTAATCTTCACATTAATGAATACATAATTAAAAACTGAGATAAATTCCATGATGTAATCTGGAGGACCAGGAAGAGTTTCTCTGAGGATGTAACATTTAAGGACGTGCAGGAGTTAACAAGGCAAAGAATGTGAAAGAGGGAGCTTTCCAGGTAGAGGGACCAGCATGGGCAAAGGGCCTGGGGCAGAACTACAGCATGTTCCAGGATCTAAAAAAAAATGTCTTATGGCTGCAGCAGTGTACCTCGTGGACAAGATAAGGTCAGAGAGGTGGGCAAGAGTCAGACCATGTTCAATGATTTAGATTTTTATCCTAAAGCACTGAGAAGCCGTTGAAGGATGTTAAGCTGGGGGTGGAAAGGTAGGAGACGACACGATCAGATTTGTGTTTTCAAAATTTTATGTTGTATATCAACCAGTTATAAGGTGTGGGTCTTATTTGCATCTGGGTTGTTTAAAACACTTGTTAAAAACACCATTTTTGACTTTTATGAGAGGATTAGGAATTTGAACATTGTACGGGTATGTGACGATATCAAGGAATTATTACCATCTTTTTTAGGTGTGGTAATGGTATTGCAGTTATATTTTTGTAAACGACTTTATCTTAGAAATACATGCTGTAATATGACTGAAATGATAAGATGTCTGGAAATTTCTTCAAAATAATAATGCAGGGAAGGGAAGGATAAGAGTATGAATGGGGTAGGATTATGAGTTAATGATGGTTGGGGTAGGATTGATTATGGGTTGATGGTGATGGGGCTGAGTGATGGGTACATGGGTACATGATACTCTTCTCTTTGTGTCTGTACAAAATTCTTTATAATAAAAGTTTTTTTTTTAAAAAAAGGAAAATGTTATTCTAGTTTCAGTATGGGAGACCAGATTTCAGAGGGAGAAGTAATGGTGAGGGAGATCAGCTAGGAGGCACTTGCAGTGGCCCAGGTAAGGATGATGGAGGTTTGGGCCAGGGCTGATCAGTGGAGGTGGGAGAGACAGATACGAAGTAAGGTAGACATGAATTGAGGATGGATCGAATATAGGAGTGAAGGAGATGGTGGGGTCGAGTGTCTTTCGTTTTCTGGCCCTGGATGGAGATGTCACTCTGAGCTAGAGATCACTGGGGAAGGACCAGGCAGGTCCCCTGACTTATCTTATTTTCACACCCCCACCTCACTTCTGTTTCCTTCCATTCCGCAAATATTGAAGCTGTTCCCTTATGTGACACCTTTTATCCCAGACTTCCTGTACTCTGTGCACTCAGCAATTAATTAAGTTTTGGTATGCATGAATTAATTAAAACCCTCTCCCAGGTTCAGAGGGGCCAGTCCTGAAATATGTATATTAATATTTGTATCTACCTCCTTCCTGGGACTGGTTTCCTTTGCTTGGGGAACACCCTTGCTTTCCTGTGGGCACACAGCTGCAGGTGTCTGTCTGTCTGTCGCATCCATCAGCACACTTTAATTTCATGTTTAGGAGCCGAGGTCTAGAGAAGTTAATGACTTGTAAATTGCTCTCCAGCGAAGAGCTAGAAATAGAATGCAAGAAGGATTCCTGAGCACTTACTTGCACGGAGATACAATGATGGAGATAGCAGCCCTAAGGTGGGAGCTGAAATAGTGGTTTTCTTCATATTCCTGGACAGCCACTCTGTGGTGCAGTAACATTCCTAACAAGGGTACCAGGCCTCTGAATGAAATCAGGTGTTGGTCTGAGACAATGTCTTCTGCCCAGTCCCACTGGATGACTCTTGTCACCTTTCTTCCCTGCCCTCCATCCAGGTAATTTTCTGATGTGACGGCTGAGACATGAGATCTTCAGCCTCCAGGCTCTCCAGTTTTTCGTCGAGAGATTCACTATGGAATCGGTGAGTGGTCTCCAGCCCATCCTGTCCAGAAAACCCAGCCTGAGAAATTCCAAGGGATCCTTTCTGGGGGTTGAAATGCAAAATTTGATCAAACGCAAGCGCTAGAATCTGACAGAGACCATCCGCCAGATCTCTGGCATTTTGTAGAGTTGTAGACTTTCCGAAATGTTTTCTATCACATTATCTACTGCCTTTATGTAGATGGGAAGTTGTCTGGTTGGTGGTGCCAGAAAGAAGTCAGGAATAGCAACAATGACACCACCAACAATAATAGGTGCTATAGGAGTCCACTGTGTATTAGGTTCTTTAAAAACATTATTTCATTTAATCCACCCAACAATCCTGCCAAGTAGGAATTACTGCATTCATTTTACATTTAAAGAACTCACCCAGCTGGATTTGACATCAGTTTTCCCTGACTCCACAACCCTGGCCTTTTTCCTCTATGCCATGATGCCTCTTGCTAGAGGTGTTATTTACCCCATTTTGCAGCTAGGAATACTGAGGCTGGGTATAGGGGCATGTGATGGAGAGTCTAAGGAGTCTGACCTCAGGGCATGGGAGGTTTGTGTTAGAGGATGATAAAAATTTAGATTGGACAGGAAGAGCTGTGAATAGCTGGGCAGGGAAACCTGTGTTTCCAAGGAGTCAGCTTGGTGAGGTGGAAAGAACGTGGGTGCTGGACAGAGTGGTTGATTGAATCCTGGCCCTGGTTCAGACTTGATGTGTGATCTCGGATAAGTCACTGATCTTCTCTGTTTCTTCTGTTTTCTTATATATGAAAGAAGGGTAATAAATATTTATGTTTCAGAATTTTTGTGCAAGTTAAAAAACAGGTATACAGTGAAGTGTCTTGCATAAAGTAGGGACATAGAGCATTGTGATTATTTTATTAATAATATTTAAGATGTGGGGGGAGGAGGGGATGGTTGTATACACACACACTTAATGGGTGCGGTGAGCACCGTCTGGGGGATGGACATGCTTGAAGCTCTGACTCAGGTGGGGCAATGGCAATATATGTAACCTAAACATTTGTATCCCCGTAATATGCTGAAATAAAAAAAATTTTTTTAATTAAAAAATAATATTTAAGATGAAAATAGTTTTTAAGGATGATTAGACAAGCAAAAGTGTCTTGTAAGAATGGGGGAGATGAGAGGCTGGTGGCAATGAGGCTAACCTGAGAAGCTTTTGATGTGACCCAGACATGAGGTTTCAAGGAATTGTTACCTCCTTCCAAGGTAAATGAGGCTTTACATGTTTATTTTTATAGTTTATCTATTACAGGATTACCCCAAATCATGTTTTATTTCATTCATTTCTTTTTTAAGCCAAGAGTATAGCACAAAGGAGCATTAGTTTTTCAGGTGTCTTTTTACGTGATATTAATTATAATTGCAGGAACTCTATGCATTATTAGAATTAGGTTTTGCTTTGAATGATACAATATCTAAAAGAACATTGGCTTAAAGAAGTATATTTCTCTCTTACCTAAAAGTTCAGCACAAATTGCACAGAGATGCTACAGCAATCTGTGGGATACCCTGGCTTTTTCTCTCTTGTTTTTTTGCCATGTGGGTGTCCATTCCCAAGGTCACCTCATGGCGCCATTCTAGCTGTGTCTGCTCCAGCCATCACATCTAGCAGCAGGAGGAAGGAACAAGAAGAAGAAAGGCAGGCCCCTATCCTTTAAGGATGCTTCCTGGAAGTTGTACCTACCACTTCTACTTATATTCTATTGGCCAAAATTTAGTCCTCTGGCTACACTTTGTTGCAAAGAAGCCTGGGAAATGTAATCTTTATTCTGTAAGACTGTATGTTTACCAAATAGAGAGTTGTTACTACAGACAAAGAAGAGAACAGATATTGGAGGACAAATCTTTCTTTGCCATGCTAATAAGTATTGAGAGATTCTGCTGAGAAGATAGGTTCTGGAGCCAGATTGCTGGAGTTTGAATTCTGGATCCATGGCTTCATAGTTGTATAACCTTTGAAAAGCTACTTAACCTGTCTGTGCCTCAGCTTCTTCCTGTTCTCTCCTATTTTATACCACCTCATAAGCATTCTTTTGAGTATTAGTTAAGGTAAAGCACTTGGAATAGTGCCTGGCACATAGTAAGTGCTATATAAGTTTTAGCTATTACTACTAAACTACTTCTATTACTGCTTCTGCTATGATTACTGCTACTTCTATGACCATGATTGCTACTTTTACTGTTGTCACTACTGCTGCTTCTACTATTATTACTACATCCACTAATATTACTACTACTGCTTTTACTATTACTACTACTTCTATTACTTCTGCTGATCTGATTGCTATTACTCCTATACCCCCATAGTTTTTAAATTTTATACTCGTAGCATAGTAAGTGTTGTTTTCTCCAGTTTGAAGGTAAGAGTCAGGGAGGACAGGTCATGAGTCAGATGCCATGGTTTACCCTGGGTGGGGAGGGGATAGTGACTGGATGGGAGCATGAGGTGGCCTGCTGAGGTCCTGCTGATACTCTGTTTCCTGATCTGGGTGCTGGTTTCGTGGATATAAAAATTCCTTGACTGATACGCTGTGACATTGACAATTATATGTATATATCTTACACTTCAAAGAAAAACATGTCATGCGTCTGGACAGTGGTAGAGCATGAGTGAAACCTATACCTGTCTGATTCCAGAGCCCACACTCTTAGCTGCAACATAAGGCTAGCACCTTTATTTATATTTATCAATTCATTCATTCATCTAACTTATATTGATCAATTGCGTATTACTTATGTGCCAGGAGCTAGGCTAGGTTGCCTAGGATACAAAGGTGCATGTAGTAGACACGGCCCTGCCCTCATGCGGCTTCCTGTCTAGAAGAAAAGAAAAGGGGCAAATACCATTCAGATTGACAGCCACCAGGTTAGGTTGTGTGTGGGACGTCCTGGGGCCACAGGAGGGGCTTGTAAGCTAACCTAGCCACACAAGCTTGAATCTGTAACTCCTTTGATGGAAGAAAAGTTCCTACATCAGTGGGTAAGCTAGCCACAGGAGCGCTACATCAAGAAACATAAAGCAGTTCCCTGTGTCCCCTGCTAACCAGCACTAAGAAGGGGTCAGCTTTTCTTTTCTTGTTTGCTGCTGTCACAGTTGTGAACCTACCTGGTATTCCATGGAGTGGGCAAGTGCTGGAGCTTGGGAGTTCAGCATAAGAGAAGGGAGCCACAGGAGTAGAGACTTTCTACGCGTATCAAGACCATGAGTACAGGGTCCTCTTATTTAAAACAAATATGTGAATGAATGAATGAATAAAATTACAACCCACAGCAATGCAATTGTCATCCCTACGAAAGCTCAAGGACAGGGGAATAAAGAACGAGATCTGTTCCCCACCCCCCCACTTTTTTTTTTTTTTTTTTTTTTTTCCCCAAATACTATCAGAAAGGCAGGGGCACAGCAAATGGAAGCTGAATTGAATTCTAAGCCAGCAGTAGAAATCAGTTAGCCTATTTTCAGGAGTCTTCTCCACATGTAGAAATGAAGTGACCTAAACTTCAGACCCTCCCAAGCCAAGCCCATGAAAAACCTCTGTGCCTCCCTATCCCTTTTTTTGCCTTTCCAAATGTCAAGCAGATGCCCTGTCATTATCATGCCGCCGGCTGTCAGCCCAGACTGAGTTTCCCTGAGCCCAGCTGATGTCCCTTTTTGGCCGCAGGGCAGGGGTCAGGAATGCATGCTGCACATGGACAGGAAACGTGTCCCTGGAGCTGAACACAGAAGGCTGACCTCTCAACTCTGCATTTCTAACATAGTTGAAAGGGTTAGAAAGCCTCATGATTTCTGGATGTAAAAGAAAAAGAAATGTGGTTTAGAAAAACAGTATTCAAGTTCTCCTGTGAAAGCCCTTTTCGGTATAATTGAGCTGTTTGAAATTCAGCTGGTTATTTCCCAGCATTGTCCATTTCTCAGTTAGATACATAAAGGAAGGGAGGTTCTGCCTAAACTGAGAGTTGGGAAATTATGATCCTGGTCTTGTCTCCCTCCTTCCCTTCATTTTTCCCTTCCCTCCTTTAAAATTTATTAAGCAGCTCCCATGTGCCAGGCCCTATGCTAACTCCTGGGGAAATAAGTGAACAAGACTCATTGCAAAGCCTTCTTGAGCTTATCATTTACTGATTTTTAAAAAATGTGTTCATTCTACAAATGTTTACTGAGCACCTAATTTGCTCAAGTCCCTTAGCAGAGATAAAAGACAAGGTTTCTCCTCTTCCTGAGTTTATATTTCATTTTTTTCACTTACTTCCTAAACGAACACTTTCCGAGCACGTACCATGTGCCAGGGACTGTGCCAGCTGCTGGAAGACCAAGGTGAACAAAACAGCTTCTGCTTTGATGGAGCTAAAAGACTAGACAATGTTCTGTTTGTTTCCTGGGGCTACTGTAACAAAGTACCACAAACTTGGTAGCTGCAAACAACAGAAATTTATTGAATCACAGTTCTGGAGGCTAGAAGTTTGAAATCTAGGTGTGGATAGAGTCATGCTCCCCCTAAAACCTGTAGGGGAGAATCCTTCCTTGCTTCCTCCTGGCATCTGGTGTTCGCCAGCCATCCGCCTCTCTTGTCTTATGGCATTCTCCCTCCTCCTCTCTTATAAGGACACCAGTCATACTGGATCAAGGGACTACCTTGCTCTCATATGACCTCCTCTTAATTTTACATCTTAATTACATGTGCCAAGACCCTATTTTCTAATAAGGTTACATTCATGGATACCAGGGGCTAGGATTTCCACTTTTGTGCGGAGGACACAATTTGACCCATTACAAACGTGTGATGATATAAATTAGCACCCACAGTGCCTGGGGCGTGGTGGGCCCTGAGTATGTGTTATTGCCTTTCCCTTCTTTCCATTTTATCTCTGCATAGAAAGGGTAAGCACCTAGAGGGCAGGAACTCTGTGTTATTCTGAGTGAGTGCTTCCGGATTTCTTGCCAGGGAAGTGAGACAGGTATGTTCCTTATGCTTTGGCAGGGACATTCTTATGTGGTCTCCAGTTGATGGGGAAGGCTCTTTCTTGTTGCTCTCGTTAGATTTTGTTTCTTAGGCTGGTTGGTAAGGGAGTCATGGGGAGAGACTACCTTGATCAGAAAGCCCAACCTGGCGGTTAAAACTGCAGGTTTCTCTCCTGGTTCTGCTGTTTGCTGGTTGTGTAAGCCTGGCTACATTTCCTCGCCTCTGTACCTCCAGGCATCTCATCTAGACCTCTGCTCAGGGGTCTTTGTGAGGACCAGGTGGGATCAAATACAGTTTTCAAAAGAGTACTTGGCCCATAGTAAATGTTTGGTGCCTGCTCGTGGGAGTATTCCAAAACATGTAACACTGTCCGAGGAGAGGGACTTGCCAGGCTTATTCAGCACATTCCCCTCAATAAAGACTCTTGTGGCTGGGTGTGGTGGCTCACACCTGTAATCCCAGCACTTTGGGAGGCAAAGGTGGGAGGGCCAAGAGTTTGAGACCAGCCTAGGCAACATAGTGAGACCCTGTCTCTAAAAGAAAGAAAAAGTTTTAATTATGATGAAATACACATAACATAAAAATTACCATCTTAACTATTTTTAAGTGTACAATTCAATGGCATTAAGTAAATTCACATTGTTGTGCAATCATCACTACCATATATCTCCAGAATTCTTTTCATCTTGTAAAACTGAAATTCTATACCAATTAAATGACAACTCCCTTTTTCCCCTCTGCTCCGTCCCTGGCAACCACCATTCTTTACAGATTTGACTACTCTTGGTACCTCATATAAATGGAACCATATAATATTTGTCCTCCTAGGACTGGCTTATTTAATTTAGCATAATGTCCTCAAGTGTCATTCCTATTGTAGCATGTGTCAGAATTTCCTTCCTTTTTAAGGCTGAATAATATTCACTTGTATGTATATACCACATTTTGTTTATCCATTCATCCATGATGGATACCTGAGAGCTCCTACCTTTTGGTTATTATGAATAATGCTGCTATAAATAATGGGTGTACAAATATTAAGACCCCGCTTCCAGTTTTGGAGGGTATATACCCAGAGTGGAATTGCTGGATCATTTAGTAATTAATTCTATGTTTAATTTTCTGAGGAACTGTCATACTATTTTCCATAGAGGCTGTACCAATTTACATTCCCACCAATATAGTACACAAGGATTCTTATTTCTCCATAACCTCAACAACACTTGTTATTTTGTTTTTGTGATTGTAGACATCCCCATAAGTATTAATATGAATGCTTTTAGCAGGTGAATGCTTTTAGCAGGGACATTTCATTGTCAGCTTTGTATTTCATTTATGTTCTATGGCCCAATTAGACAATTCTCAAGCATTTATTTAAGCCCTAGGCACTGGGAATACAGAATACTAAATAATACATGCATGGTTCCTGCCTTCAAGGCACTCAGGGTGTGTCAGGGGAAATAGATATCTAAACAGGTAATTTTAGTCCAATATGGTAAACATAATAATATATTGTTAGGTAGCGTAATATACCTTAGATGCAGTTGAAAATAGTGGGAAATATTGACTGAGTTTAGTGTCTTGGTGTAAAACATACGAAGTCCATCATCGAAATGGACTGAGAGTCCTGGAGTGTTTAGGCTGGAAGGGACTTTTCAGCACTTTCCAATAGAACTTTCTGTGATGATGAAATGTTCCATGTCTGTGGTGTCTACTAACCACATATTGTTGTTGAGTCCTTAAAATGTGCCTAGTACAATTGAGACACTGAATTTTTAAAGTTTATTTAATTTTAGTGAATTTCCATTTAAACTGAAACTAGTCATAAGTAGCGGCTACTGTGGGACAGGGAAGTGATAGCGCTCATCTTTACCTGGTTCTCCGTGAATATGCATGTGAATCACCTGGGGAACTGGGTGAAAAGCAGATTCCCAGGCCCTCCCTCCAGTGTTTGTGATTCCTTAAGTTGTAGTAGGGTCAGGAATCTGTAGTTTAACAACCACCACAGGTGATCCTGATGTGGGTGCAGTTCAAGAAACATTGAATTTTGTGGTTTTCAAACTTTGTACCCTCAGAATATTTTCTTCAAATGAAAGCTTAAGAAAGAGCTCAGTGTGTGTAGAACAGATGAGAGCAAAGCTATTCTGGTTTAGGTAGGGCTGGGCCCCAGAGCTCCATACACATGAGGGGACCATGCTCTACCCTCCCCAGGGGAGGAACTGGGGTTTTTTGTAGCACAATTTGTGCAACCCTGATCTGGCACAACCTCATCACTTTTTTCATCTTAAATCCTGTGATATGCAAAATAAGGTTTGGTTTTCTAATAACTATAAGCATGCCAGCCAATGAAAAACCAGTAATTACCTCTGGAAATGCAAGTTGAAGCAGAAGCTCAGTTAGTGCATTAGTTTGCCATTTTTTCCCCTTGCACTGGTCTTGAAGCAGCTATCTCAGCACCACGTACTGGAATTGCAGAGTAGTGATTAAGAGCACAGGCTGTCTGATGGATGTGAATGCTGGTTATACCCCAGATCTTACTGGGTGGTCCTAGGCAAGTTTCCTCACCTGTAAAATGCATGTTAACAATATCTACTATCTGACATGATACATGTAAAACCCAGCACTTAGCACTTGGTATTAATTATTATAGCAACAACAATAATAGCTAACACTTTCTCTCTTCTAAGCACTTGCTATTTATTAACTCATTTAATCCTAACAGCAACCTTGTGAGTAGATAGGATTGTTATTTCCATTGTAAAGACAAACTGAAGCTCATGGAGTTCTGGAAACTTGTTTAAGGCCGCGTTGCTAGTGAATGGCAGAGGTGGAACTCAGGTGCAGGGAGTCTGGCCCTGGAGCCTGCAATTTTCACTTTTACTCACCATTTTATTATATTATCCCTGGGCTCTAAGGAAAGTGTTTTAAGATGAGCATACCTCCCCCAGGTCCCTAGCCCTAGCTCTACATCTCAAAGCTTCTGAATTAATCTACAAGTCAACTCAGCTTCCAGGAAGCATTTGACCCAGATGACCACTCCCTGCCTCTGAAATCACTGTGTTCTTTTGGCTTCTTTTGGCACCAGGCCCGCTTGGATTTCTTCTTAAGACGCTGCTTTCTCAGTCTCAGGGCAGGGCACCTCTTGGCTCCAGCTAACCTCGAAATGTTTTCGAAGATGGCTGTATGTATGCTGTCTCCTTCCAAATTATATCTCCAGCTGAATCTGTCCTCTGAGTTTCAGTCTTGATTATCTCAAATGCCTAATTAATATCTCCATTTGGAAGTCTAGCAGGCCCCTCAAACTTAATATGTTCAACACGGCTTATTCTCACTCCTCCCATATGAGATCATGGTGTGCCTCTGCTTAAACCCACAGTGATCCCAAGCCCCTGCCCATTTTACTTAAAGTGAAATTCACATTTCTTACCATGGCCTACAAAGGCCAGCATGATCCAGCTCCTGCCTCCTGCTGAACCCACCTCTGCCCCCACCCCATTTCCTCAAGAGGCTTCACTGGCCTCCTTTCTGTCCTCATATTCAACAAGTGCTGTCTCATCTCAGCACTCAGCTTCATGTTGTTCGTCTGCCAGCAGGGCCCGGTCCCTGCACCTTCTGTCCCTACTCCCCTGATCTTCATGTCCTGGAGTCTCAGCTTAAATGCTGTTTCCTCAGGTATGTCTTCTTCACCACCCTTACCTTTATTCCCTTGGGCTGCTTCCTGTATGCCTTCTTCCTAGCACTTGTAACAATCTGGAATTATTTGTTCCCTTGTGTATGTCTGCCACCCCCACCAGACAAGCTCCCGGTGGACAACAACGGTGATAGCTGGTTATCCGCTAATGTTACTCTGGGGTCTGGCTGGAGAGTCTGGCACAGAGCAGATGTTCAATAACACGTGTTGTTGAAATCAAGTCGATGGCCCCTGCTATGTTAGTCATGAACATAAACTGCCAATTCTGGTCCTGTTACTTGTAGAATCCTTTGATGGACAAAGTGGTTCTTATATATGTATACGAGTGGTTGAAAACTAGATGTGACCTGGTCTTTTGGATGGGCCTTGGTCTCTGTTTTCTCATTTCTCCTTCCTGGGTCATCCAAAATGTTGGGACTTACTGAGATACTCTTAGGGAAAACAGCAGCCTTGGATACCCGATCCATATTAAAGTTGATTTGATCTTGGTTTAAAATGGAAACTATGAGCTAATACATTTTAAAAATTTAAGTACAGAACAATTTTCTGTTTTTTGGTTTTTTTTTTTAAAAAAGAATGAAATGTGGAACACTTTGTGTGAGTTACTGTAGTTCCATAAGCTCCTGAAAGGGGTTCTCTGCAAATATTTGGGGTTTGGTGCTCATAAACAGCTACACAGGTTTTCCTGAGCATTGATAACCACGGCAACCCTTCCGAAGTAAAAATGTGCTTGTAAGCTGAAGAGCAGAGTGGTTGTTTTTGGCTGAGCCACAAAGCTGAAAAGGGAGGTTTACAAAGTTACTGCAGACAGGTCATTAGCAGGACTGGCTGCAGTGAGCTCCCCTGCAACTCTTCATTGCTTCTGCCTTTGCATCAGCAGCGAGATAATTGACTGTTAGATTCCTGAGCCACAGGGGCTGAGGTGAGACCGCTTCTAGCTGCTTCTGCAGGATGAGGTACAGTTGTCAGAAGTTTCCAAATATTAATAGTGTGCGTTTGTTAGAGGAGATTGGAAATGGAGTTTTCACCAGTAAAGCAACGAGTAGTGATTGTGTGTCTACGGGGTGCAAGGCACAGTACTCAGCCCTGTGTCGTCGGGTGTGTCAGCCAAGGCTGCTGTCTGAGTTCCCTCGTGCCCCGCTCCATTGTCCTCGGGACAGGGTGTGGGAGTGGGAGCAGGCAGAGCTCAGCGCTGTGGGTCAGGCTATGAGGGAATATGTTACCTACATGTGTTGGCACAATTTTAGTTTTGAGTGATGGAAACTCGACGTGGGTCAGCTTAAGCAGTAAAGAGATTTACTTGCTCGTGTAGGAGGAGTCCAGGGGTAAAACCTGGCCCCTGAAATGAATGACTGGATTCAAAGGTTTGGTCTCTCTCTTCTCTCTGTGTCACCACTGAATCTCTCTGTCCCCATGTCTCATGCTTTCCCCTGTGCTGGCTTTATTCTCAGGTTCTCCGTGTGTGGCTTCCAGAAGTACCTGACCTACAGGTACCAGTTTAACAACCCCCACAGAAAGCTAGCTTTCCTTCCCAGAAGTTCTTGCAAGATCTCTGAATCGATTCCCATTGGTCTAACTGGGGTCACTTGCCCAGCCTTGTACCAATCACAGTGGTGGACAAGGTCATGGAATATTCTGATTGGACAGGCCCGTGTCATATGATCCTGATCATCCTCAGAATTAGGGGAGAGATTGAAAATCAGCGCCATAGGAACCAAAGGAAGGGGTGGCTTCCCCAGTGGGAACTTGGAGTGTAGTCGCCGGAAGAGGAGTGCTAGGGAAGCAAAAACACAAATGCCCACTCTACTAACCAAGTACCTGGAAGTAGGGAGAGCCAGTAGCACAAGTTCAAATCAGCTTCCTTAAGGGAGTGTTCAAGAGCCGCTGTTCAGAGAGTGACGTCAGCAACATGGTGGAACAGGAGGCTCCTGACTCTCCCTCCACCCACAGAGGCGCCAAATAAACATCTATTCACCGATCAGCTCCAAGAGTCAGAGACCAGTTGAGAGACTCCTACCCATGGGGCAGCTGAGAAAACATCCCCATCTAACTGGTAGGAAGCGCTGAGGCACACTCGGGCATGCCCCTGCCCTGGGCACTGTGCTATAAAATCAGGAAAGGAATCCCCAGCACCCAGCATCTCCCTGTGGAGAGGAGGGTTTGGACCCCACATGTACTGTCCTAACACTAAAGTTCCCTACAGTTTGGCTCCTAATTCACCAATTCTGGGAGCGGAGGGGATTAGACACATGTGAGTCTGTGTTCTGCTTTGGCTCGTTCGAATGAACATCAAACACACCTCCATCAGCCAGCAACATCCCTGCTGACTCTGGAATTGCTCCAGGCCATGTCTGTGTGGTAGGAGACCGGGATGTTGCCCATCCCCTACTTGGAACGCCTTTGTTCAGCTCATCCCATTGAATCAAAGACAGAATTTGGTCCTTGAGCCCTACGTTTAACTGCCAGCCTCCTCTGAAATGTGGGCCTGGGTCTGTGCCCCCTCGTGTCAGGCACCCTCACCATGACAGCAGCCTCTGGGATAAGCTGCAGGTCCGAGGTAGGGAGGCAGGAGGAAACAGGAGCAGGGCAAGCACCAGGGCTGCTGGGGTGAGCGCAGTGAGCACCAAGGAGGCCTTTTCATGGCTCTTGGTCCTTGGAGAAGTGCAAACCCTCAGCCCCCACTGCCTGCCTGCTGCAGCTTCCTTGCAGTGCCTTTCTGTCTGCATTTCAGCCAGCCTAGAGTTCTGTTGGCTCCCTAAAGAACTCTTTGCTTTCCAATACCTGAGGCATTTTTGGGGCCTTCCCAGATACTGCTCTTGATGGCTAGCTTCCTCATTTATGCACCTCCATAGAGCTTTATGCAGCTCTTCAGGGTGTGTGTGCAGGTGCGTGTGTGGCACCATCTTGCTTTTATACATGTTCAGTCTCTGTCTTTCTCTAAATTATAAGCTTCAGGAGGATGGGGATCGTCTCAGTCTTGCTCACCACTATGCATAGCTTTGAGGACAGGGCCTGGCACATAGGAGGCACTCAGTAAATGTTCGTTGAATGAATGAATGACCGGGCAATGGGGAGCCATTGAAGGTTGTGTGACAGGGTGACTTGCCCAAAGTTCCCAAGATACTAAGAGGCACCATCCTCTCTGCAGCCTACTTCTTCTAACTCCCAATGTCCCACTTTCTTCCCCCTGCCCAGCAGTGGGTTTCTCTGAGTAGGAGGAGGGGGAAGGTGACAATTAGAACACATAAGGAGTGCTTGTCTGCAGACCAGGTGATAAATTACATAGTTATGTTGACAGCTTTGATGTTGCACCTGAAAAGTTGTAATTGCCCCTTCCTTCGAGCAGATTGTGTCTCATGCATGGAGGGGGAAGTGGTTTGTGTGTTTGTTGTAACCAGAGAAGCCCTTCCCTGATGGTAACTTCGAGGTGGCTCCATCTCACCTCAGAGGGTCCCGTCTTGTTTGAGGCTCTGATTGCCCTTCGGTTGCCATAATCTCACTTGGTCATAAAGATAGCCTGGAACCAAGCAAAGGTGGGATGTTGACCTGCTGCATCATTAACACGTTTAGGGGACTCTGACTTCCCCCACACAGGGGTTTGAATAGGAGTTCAGGTGAGTGTGACCTGTGTCATAAAGGGCAGGGAGGAAAGGAGCTGGGATGCCTGCGTCCATTTTATGGCACCCAGATGGCCAGGAAGACCTGGGCAAGTCCTTTTACCTCTCTAGGAGAAATGGGATGGTACTGTCCTGTAGGAGTTGGACATCTTCCAATGGCAAGTGTTGGAAAAGAAAGAAAGTCCAAGGCTAGTGCTGGCTTCAGGCCTTGCTGGATCCAGGATGCCACTGGGGTTGTCAGGCCTTGGTCCTTCCTTCTGTTATGATGCTACATATGTAAACATTAAGAGGCTCCCCCGTCTATACCCCATTTTCTCATCTGGGGGTAATATTATAATAGATCCCACACTTGGCTGCAGTGAGGGTGAAATAAATCAGTTAGAGAGTACATAGCACTGTGCCTGGCCATAGTGGGTCCTTTGGGTCCTGCTGTCCTCTGTGCTGGCTTCATTCTCACCCAGGCTTTCTCCCCTTGTTGGTCCCTGGTGGTTCAGGGCTTACAGCATCCTGGCTTCCAGTGCACTGTAAGGAGTTTCTCTTTCTCAAAAAAGGTCTGGGATGTGGACATGAGTCTCAGGCTCGCTGGGTGCAGGCATATGCTACCAGCCAGGAAGCACTCCTCTCAGGGGCTGGAGCTTGGGGAATCCCTTGAGGGGAGAGGTCTGAGAAGTGAGCATTCTGCCTGCCAGGTTGGGCAGGAATGGAGTGGGGACCAGAGTGAAGGCAAGATGTTATTTTCAGGTGGAAGATCGAATAAAGAGCCTCGCAAGCTCTTGTTTTGAGAGAGGGGGGTACTAGTGCAGAAGGAAGGCAATTAATGTATGTTGGCCACTTATGACATGCTCTTCTGCACCTTGTGCCTTTGCACATTCTGTTCCCTCTGCCAGGAATCCCTGTACATGCCCATCCATCCTCTTAAGACCGATTTCCTCTGTGACGCTCTCTCTGGCTAAAGTAGCTACTGCCCCTTCCCTCCAGCCTCATTTCCTTATCATGAGTTGTTTTTTTCATTTTTGAACAAGCATCTGTTGGGTGACAGCACTGTGTGCTGGGAATACAAATGAGAATACATCATAGTGCCTGTGTCACAATTAGTTTGATCCTTCCTTTCTATTTCTCCTTTTTCAGAGCAGTTACTTGTTTATTCATTTATTCAACAAATCTATGTTAAGCACCTTCTATTTTGCCAGGCATTGCTCTAGAAGCTGGGGATACAGTGGATGGTAGGATAGAATAAAATGAATAAACAGTATCAATGAACAAGATAATTTCTGGTGGTATGTAATTTAAGAAAACAAACAAGGATAAAGGGAGAATAAGAGATTATTCATGCAGAGGTCTGGGTGCAGGGTATCCCAGGCGAGGGGGAACAGCACGTGCAAAGGCCCTAAGGTACACACATTCTAGAAATGAGAACAAACAGGTCTGTGGTATGGGAAGAGGGGACAAGGGTTTGGGAAGTGAGATCAGGGAGGTGGGCAGCAGCCGGGTCATTTAAGGTCCTGAGACCATGTAGGGGGATTAGATTTTATTCCAAGCACCTTGGGAAGCCACTGTTGGAGTTCTTGGTCTGGCCTGGAGTCCGCAGTCCTCATTGGTGCTTGAACACTGCATCATCTAATATGGTAGCCATTAGCCACAAGTGGCTGCGAAGGACTTGAAATATGGCTTGCTCAAATCGAGATGTCCTGTAAGTACAAAATATACCAGCTCTCAAAGACTTTGTATAAAAAAAAGGATGCAGACTGTCTCATTAATAATTTTTCAATTGATTACATGTTGAAATGATAATATTTTAGGTATGTCGGGTTAAATGACATATATTATTAAAATCAATTTCCTCTGTTTCTTTTTACTTTTTTCCTGTGGCTACTGACAATTTGAAACTACAAGCATGGCTTGTACTGGGTTATCAGTACTGCCCTACTTTTACCTGCCTGAGTTATAGTTACCGCTTGACTTGTTCCTGCTCCTCCTTCAGGACGGTGACTGCATCTGGTTGGTGCAGTCCTCAGGCGCGACAGCATCGGCGCTCCCCCGCATCCCCTTGGTTGCACACCCTGGGCTGCCGCTCCCAAGGGCTTTCTCTGGCATGCACAGCTGCATGCAGGTCAGGTCAGAAGTGCTGGGAGTTAACACCCCGGGAGTAGAGCAGCCCTTAGCCAAGGAAGCCATTCTGAGAGCTGGAGAATAACTACTCCAGCTGCCTGTTCCTCAGGTGTACAACCCTGAGGTGTGTTCTCTAGCATCTCCCTTCAGTGGTAGCCTGCTCTTTAAAGCACGCAGTATCGGCTTCCTTCCTGCCCCTGTCTTATTTCCCCATTCGTCTACCTGGGATCGTTTCCTACATAAACTTCTTGCACTCAGATCCTTGTCTCAGGCTGTGCTTCCAGGGGAACCTCCGGCCTGAGACCTGGGGTGCCCAACACACAGGTGCGCAATAGGAGGAGGAGAAGGAGCATCCCTCCAGCACATCGCCAGGTACAGGCTGGCTGCCTGTTTTTGGGGGTAGGAGTGGGGTCAGGTGGCACGGGCATCCCAGTCAGTCTCCTCCAGGCTCTGGACCTCTGAGTCTGAGGACAAGAAGCAGGGTCACACGGAGTGTGTCAGGCTCGGGGTGTGGTGTCTGGCTGGTCCCTAGCGTCAAGTGTCGCCAGTTGCCACACCCAGAGGGACAGTTGAATCAGCAGCTGAGTCAGTGAGGGCACAGCACCCCACTGAGCACTGTCCTCTTGTGGGCCCAGGGAGTGTCTCACGGCAGGAATGGGGTGGGAAGTAGAGTGTCCAGCATGTACAGTGAAGTAGAGAGTTTATGGGTACAATGTCCTTTCTGACACCACTTCTGACCCCCAGTGTGTGGATTTTTTCCACACCAAGCAATTCTCCAATTTTCCTACACCAACTGGGTATCCAACAATTCAAGTTGATTCTGACCTTAACTATCTGGAGCCAGTGCAGACCCCATAGACTAAGGGCGTAGTCCCACTTCAGATGCCAGTCACAAGTTCAGGGGCTGCCTGTATTTCTGGCCAACTGGCCAGAAATTCAGGGGCTTCCACAACCGCTTTCTCAAGTTTGATGATTTGCTAGAACTCACAAAACTCAGGAAAGCACTTTACTTACTTACTATTACTGGTTTATTATAAAGGCTACAACTCAGGAACAGCCAAATGGAAGTGATACACACAGGGCAAGGGTAGGGGAAGGGCGGTGGCGCAAGTTTCCACGCTCTCACAGGACATGCCACCTTCCCAGGACATCATTGTGCTCACCAACCTGGAAGCTCTTTCAGCCCCATCCCTGCAGTTCAGTGGTTTTTACAGAGGTTCCATTATACAGCCATGATTGATTAAGTCATTGGCCCTTGGTGATTGGACTCTATCTCCAGCCCCTCTCCCTTCCCCAGAGGTCTTTCTGGCCGTCCTGAAGCTGTTTAGCTTCCCCAGGAGTCATTTCATTAGCACAGAAAAGACACTCTTATCACTGTAGAGACAACAAAGGTTTTAAGAGTTCTGCACTAGGGACCAAGGACCAAATATATCTTTTATTATACTGCAGTGGGGCACAGTATTAATGAGATCAGGTGAGAAAACATGTTGAAATCCCTAAACAGATCTTGTTGTCTAGAACCGCTAGTGTGCATCCATTCATTCAACAGACATGCAAAGCACCTACTATGTGCTCACGTTGTGCCTAGGGCAAACCCAACATTGCAGCCAGACTGAATCTTCTCAACATCAAACCTGTTGGTGTTCACTGCTTAGAAGCTCTCCCTCGTTTCTAGAGCAAAGACCAAACTCTTTGGCATGACATCAAGGCCTTCCCTGGCCACCCGTGCCTCTCTCTCTGGCCTCAGCTCCAATCCCTCCTGAGGTGCATCCTTTATTCTCATTGTACTGAGCTGTTTGCACTCTCCCACATCTGATGTGTCTGTCAATCCTCCCTGCACTTGTACGTGCTGCACAAATGCCTGGCACGTGCTTTGCCAGCCATCCCACCGGCTAACCTCCTTCAGGAGGCAGCTCAGCATCACCTCCTCTGTGCGGTCCTTCCCGATTTCCTCTTTACTATTGCTCTGTCCCTTCCTCTATGTCCCCTGTGCTTATTTCTTCTAGCACTTCCGTTATTCAACAGATACATATTGGGCACTTATCTGTTGAAGGAACTGCACAGTTAACTGTGTGTAAGAATTGCTGCTAGTATCTGTCAGCACTGATGCACCCTCCTTGTATCATCTCATTGAATCCGCATGGCCTTAGTGGACACTAGTATCAACCCCATTTTTCAGAGGTGCAAACTGAGGATTAAAGAGGTTAACAGAGATAGGAAGTAGTGGAGCCAAGATGCACATACCAAGCAGTCAGACTCCAGACTCTTGTGCCTCGCTAGGAAACTATTGTCTGTTCTTGTTCTGTGCTATACTGTAATGGTCTGTTTACATGCTGCCTCCCTGTGTCAGTCCAGGACCCAGCAGGAAACAGAAGGCACATTCAAAATAGGATAATCTGAGGAGAGTCTAATGCAGGAGAAGCGTGGGCAGGGGGTAGGGAAACCATAAGGGATAGTGGGGCACCGCAGGCTCCTCTGAAGGTCTGATGGGGTGAATGAAGGAAGGATGCCTCTGGGAAGTGGAGAGGGCCCTCAGATGGCTGCAGAGAGGGCTAGAGCCTGGAGAGGAGGGCAAACCTCCTCTCCTCGAATGTTCTTCTTCCTCCAGTTGCATTTTAGCACATCCCATTGCCTGAACCAAGGGGAAGCCAGAGGGCCAAGGAGCCCTGAAATGTGTCTGGAGCAGATCAGGGAAGGGTACCGAGGGGGCCTGGTGGGCCACCTGCACACTCTGGTTGACTGCAGGCTCCTGGAGAGCTCGGGCTCTGCCTGGCTCCTGTTTCACACCTGCGGCCTCTTGCACAGCAGCCAGCTGACGGGAGGTGCTTTGGCACAGTGCATGTCACATGAATAAATAACGAGGGACTGATCTTTAGTAAAAAGACTCCTGCAATGTCTGCTTGTTGATCACACGTGGGTTCAGGAATTCTAAGCGTGGATATGTCTGTCTGTTCATGCTATCTGTGAGGTTTGTGATGGGGAAGATGATGGCAAAATCCCTCTAACTCTCAGAAGATCCAGTTCTTTTCAGTGGCTCTCAGAAAACTTTTCACACCTCTTGCCCCATTTCAACTTGGATGTGAAAATGTAAAATAGGACTTTTTGTTTTTTTAATTTAATTAGCAAGTCAATGCCATACTGATCTCTCACCAGCTGCATGCAGCCACAATTACTGCCATAACCGGACCTCGTCCTTTAGCCTTTGCCTGAATTCCTCAGATCAAAGAAGGAAAAGCAGCCCCAGTGCAGAGTCCACTGGGGCCTGGCTGTGTGGACCCAGCAGGGTGTGCTGGCACTCAGGGCGGAGTGCCCAGCCCAGCTTGTGGCCACGTCTACACGCCTCGTGGTTAGGAGGCCCTCTCTGTGCTTCTAAATTGAAATCACTGGAAGAAGAGATCCCAGCCAGAGAGAGAGAGGGAGAGAAACAACCTGAATTATTGTAATATGTGCATCTGGGAGCCCACGTTTGCTGGATTGAAGGACTGGAAAGGAAAACTCTAATTCCAAATGATTATAATTTTTTTTTCCATTTGTATATGGTGTGTCAATGTGTGTTTGTGTCTCTGAAGAGGCAGAGGTAGGGGTATGTTATCTCCCGCCTCCAAGGATATCAGATCAAATGGAGATGTATGTCTTCCCACTTGTTATTTGTTTCTCAGGTACATCAGGAAAAGTACAGCTATAGACAGCTCGGCTTTGAAATCACACAGAACTACTTGTTAGGACATGGGCAAAGTATTTAATCCTCTCTGTGCCTCAGTTTCCTCGTGTATAAAGTGGGGATCATCTTACATCCGTCTCAGGATGGTATAAGAATTAAAGGAGATAGAACAGAGGTGAGCTCTGAGTGCAGGTAAGTGGGCAGTCATGGGAGCTCCCTTCTTTGGCCCTCCTATTTTTTGCCGATGAGACTTCACTTGCCTACATTTTCTGTTATACCATTCAAAATCCTCTCCATTGAAACTAGAGGGAGGAGACCTCATTTATTTCCTCCCTCCCTTCCTCCCTCCCTTCCTTCCTCCCTTCCTCCCTCCCTTCCTTCCTTCCTTCTCCCCTCCCTCCCTCCTTCCCTCCTTCTCTCATTGTTTTGTCTTCTTCCTCCTCGCTCCGCCAACCACAGACGCCTTGGGCCTCTCTTCCCAGTTCTCCAGTGTCTCCTTCTCCATGGTCCATTCCTGCAGTGGCCAATTAAATATTAACCAGGGAGGGTGCATTATGGCCTGACGTGGTGAGGATCCCAGGGTTTAGATCCCTGAGACTAAACACAAGTCAATAATCATAAACCGTCCATGACACTGGCCTAGATCCTTTCCGGTTGTGGGTTTCTAGGTGCCCGCTAGGGAAGGCAGCTGTCTAAGGAGCCCGAGGCTGAGCCCAGCAATGTGGAGCAGTTAGGAAACGGGAGAAGTAAACATGCAAGTGGGGAAGATAAGGCAACCCATGGTGAGGTCAGTTAGTCTGAGACCCCAGTGCTGACTCTGCTAAGGGGAAGATCCCTGGAGGGGGGGCCTCAAATGATTCTTTATGGTGGAAGCCTCTTTCACATTTTGCCTTGACGGTAGTCCTGGATGCCTTGTGGATGGGGGCTCAGTGAACAGTTACACCACTATCCTTAAAGGGTAAATCACTGTAGGTAGGTCTGTCATCCTCTCTGTATGAAAAGAAGCCAGATGCATTTGGCTCCTGCTCTTTTCCAGGCCTAGGAGGTTGGGCACCTCTCGAGGAAGCCAGGCACTGTGGTACAGGTTAGGACTCAGGCTTGCTCAGCCCGACTTTGACGCCTGTGCTGCTTCCCCGTCAGAAACCAAGGGGTGATGAAGCCAATTCTCTGAGTGGCGCAACATTTCCAATTTATTAAAGTCAACAGGTATATAAGCTTGTTAAAATGCAATTATGTGAAATAATAGGGCCTTACTAGACCAGAAGCTTGACCCTAACTTAGCCTTTTTGCATTCTGAAGAGGAGACTGCATTACCTTGGAATGTGATTCCAAAACTTTGCGGTTTTAGAAATAGGTAAGTATTTATGTAGTTAGTAATAGGAAGATCTGGCTTTTAAGCACTAGAACACAGAACTTGTGCCCAGATCAAATCCTTTCCAGATCCACGGTGAATCAATGTTTCTTTCGTCTGGCAGCCTTCAACTGTGGTGTGGTTGAAAGAGAAGTGAACTTGGAGTCAGAACTTGTTTCAGAATCATTTAGTAGCTTTCATTTAGGGCATTCTATTTTTACAGGGTTGCGCTGAGGATGAAATGAGATAAATATCTGAAAGTACCAAGTCCCTTGCCTGCTGTAAGTGCTAGACTCATAATTTCCTTCCCATTTTAAATTAATCTCTTTAGCTTCTTCCTACTTAAGGTCAGTTGGTATTAGTCTGCCTCTGTCGTGAATATACATGGGTTGGAATCAACCTTGGCAAAGGTCTGAAAGCTCAAGGAACACAGGTACTGTAGGGTTCCTGGATATGGGGCCATTTTCTGGCAAGAGGAGCTGGTCCCTTTTTTGAATCAGAGAATGAAAGAGGGCCAGGGCCAGATCTTCGTGTGTGTGTATGTGTGGGTGTATTTATACTGCACTTTTATCTTCAGAGAATAGGGCAGATTATGAAATATACGAACCAATGGAAAGATATGTGCATAAAATTCAGGACCACACATAGTCTGGAATATAAAGACTAGGGGTGGGAGTGTAGCTGTGTCCAACCTAGGATCTTATGGAGTTGTTAGTTTGAGACTGCATATTTTTTCCTGAGTGTGTGTTTGTTTGGGTGTACACACACACACACACACACACACACACACACACACATACATATGCAATATTCCTATGAACATTATTATACTTGTCTTTGGTGAACATATGTATACATATCTATTGGGTATATTTCTAGGAATGAAATTGCTTATATTATTCTGTGGTTTTAGTTGGTATCATCAGAGCAAATAATAGTAATAATTTCATGGAAACCAATGAAGATTCACATACATAGTAAAATCTCAGTTTTTTGGATTGAATGAACACTGTGGGACACAGAAGTTGCAGTCTCACATATATTACCATATTTTGTATTTACAACAACCTCTGAAGCTGTTATTAGCCCCATTTTAGAGAGGAGGAAAAAATGTCTGAACCATGTTGAGTCTTTTTTTCTTTCTTTTTTTTTTTTTTTAATATATAAATGGGGTCTTACTCCATTGCTCAGGCTGAAGTGCAGTAGCATGATCATAGCTCACTGTAACCGCAAACTCCTGGGCTCAAGTGATCCTCCCTCCTCAGCCTCCTGAGTGGCTACAGGCACATGCCATGATGCCTGGCTAATTTTTAGAGTCTTTTTTTTTTTTTTTCGTAGAGATAGGGTCTCTATGTTGCTGAGATTGGTCCTCCTGGCCTCAAATGATCCTCCTGCCTTGGCCTCCCAAGATGCCGGGATTACAGGGGTGAGTCACCACTAATTGGGTGAGTCTTTTGCCCAGTGTCATGTGACTTATAAATATTAGTGCCAGGATTTGATCCAAGGTCTTTTGACTTCTAAGTTCTGTGCTCAGTTTGGCTGTGGCTAATTTTCTTAAAGGAGCTGCATTTTCTGTAAAGCTTTGGAACACCAAATATATTTTATTTTATGTTATTTTTACTGGTTTTATTGGAAACCCTCCTAAAGATCTGCATCTAGCATGGTACCTAGAATATAGCCTCATCCCTCAAACCTTTTTTTGATTACAAATGTTCATCGTTTTGAATATCACTTATTATTGAGGCTGGGGGCAGTTGAGTAGAATAATTTGCCTTCATTCGCAGGCCCATGTATTTAGAATTTCTTTTTTCGTGGGGTGGTGTGTAAGCAAATTTCTAGTTTGTGGTTGGTACTTTTTTCCCCTTCCTTGTAGCCCCTTGTCACTATTCCCAGCATATCTGCTCTGTTCAGTTTATTGAAGGCCTAAAAACTAGCTCACCAAACTTACTAGAATTGTGTGTAAGGTAAGAGAAAAACAGGGCCCAAGCGAAAGCTCATGGGGTGTACCTGTGATTAAAATGCATAGGTTTGGGTGCATGGACTTTGTAGAATGAATTTGTCTGTCTAGAGATCTATGTGGTTTATTTCCTGGTTCCTGTGTTCTAGAAAAGATGAGATTGGATATGTGTGTGTGTGTGTGTGTATCCACATGCATACACACGTACTCTTAGAAAAGGAGAAAGTAGGGTGAAAATTCCACCTAAGCTCTGAAGAAAGGACTGTAGTAAGTTTTAATCTGAATTCTCTCTCTCAGACAACAGCCTCTAATATAAAATAAAACCAGAATTTTTGCCCTCATAAAGAATATTTGGGTTACCAGCTCTAGCCATCCATAGTGCATACAGAATTAGATACATCAAGCTACAGAAAAAAACAGTGTGGAAAAATCTTTCCTTCTTCCAAATGTTTCTTCCTCACTTACGTCAGTGTGGCTTGAATTCTAAAGAACACTAAGGAGAAAGAAGGATAACCAAAGAAAAGCCATTCTTGACTGAACAATACTGTATCAACCTGCTTTCAGATTATAAATAATATGTTGACTGATAAATATCATATCTATCTTAGGTAAACAAATAAACAACAAAACTGGGGTTCTATTTCAGCTGTGGCAAGCCCACAGCTGTTTGTCTTTCTGGCAGGGAAAATCATTCTGAAATTTTAAATGCTTGCTCTGAAGAGACTGATTTTAAAGCAAAGAAGTCTTTGAGCTTTGTCATCTTACTTCCTGTTTGGAATCTGCCCTGTCTCCTCACCTTTAACCAAATTGTACAAGGGTCATGTAAATAAATTTGCTTCTTCAGAAATCTACTCTGTGGGAGCCTCTTGGCTCCTCTCTGGCTGTATTTCTGAAGCAGCTCCTGAGATGAACTTTAAGTGCTTATAAAATGTAATGCCTGTATTTGGTGAATTGAGACCAGTCTTTTCAGTGATTCCGTAACTCCACAAAATAGGCCTTGGTGAGTGTCTTCAGAATAATTCAGTAGATTCCCTAAGCCTCTAAGTACAGAATCTAAAACATAGAGGACAAGTTGGGAAAATGACTTCGGTAGCATACTTCTAATTTGACCACTTCTGAGATTAGCCATTTTCATACATTTTTAGTTGGTTAGCATTTTCATGGGCCCGGTGTATTAAGTTAGGATTAGATTTCAACTCTATATAATCAAAAACCCAAACAACATTAGCAATTAGGGTTTTTTCCTTTTTTTTCCCCCTCTCAGACCAGAGAAGTCTGGAGATAATCCAAAGCCAGATGGTACCTCCATGGGTATCAGTATCAAGCTGTTTTTGTCTTTCTGGTTCTGCTGTCCTAAGCATATTACCTCATGATCCCAAATGGCTGCTGGAGTGTCAGCCATCACATCCACATTACAGGCAACAGGATGGAAGAAGAAGGGAAGCATAACAGGGGGTCTTCCTCTAGCTGAGTTAGCTCTTTTTAAAGTACTTTCCCCAAAGTCCTACATAGCACTTCTGCTAGGTTTAGCTATACAGCCACTCCAGCTATAAGGGAAGGTGGAAAATGAGTCTTTTAGCTGAACACATTGCTGCCCTGAACCAAACTGGCTTTATTACTGAAGAAAGGGAGACTAGATAGAGGGTATATAGAGTAGCCTATAAGCCCTGCCACATCCAGCAGAGTGCTATTTGTACAAAGAGTGCTGGATAATAGAAAGGGCTTAAAACTTGAAATCAGATAGACTTATATTTAAATCTTAACTCTCCCATTTACTAATTGCAGGACCCAGGATCTAGCACTTAACTTCTCTGAGCCTCAATTTCCTACCCATTACACGAGGAGAGTAATACCTACTTTGTAGGGTTATTGTGAGTATTAAACAATATCATGTATATAAATTACCTTGTATATAGTAAATCATACCCATTATAGTTACTATTAACTGGTAAATTGTGCCTTCTGCCTGCATCATCATAGTGGTTATTCTTTAAATTGAGATGATTCACAAAACATATGATTTGCCCTTTTAAGGTGTACAATTAATGGTGTTTAGTGTATTCATAAAGTGGTGTGACTATCACCATGATCTAATTTCAAAACATTTTTATCACTTCCCACAAAAAACCCTATACCCATTGGCAGTCATTGTGTATTACTCCTTCCCCCCAGCCCCTGGAAACCATTAATCTGCCTTCTATCTATAGATTTGCCTATTCTAGACATTTAATATAAATGGGCTCATACAATATGTGGCCTTTTGTATCTCGCTGCTTTCACATTCAGCATAATGTTTTCGAGTTTAACCCCTGTTGTAGCACGTATCAGTACTTTTTTCCTTTTTATGGCTGAATAATACTTTATTGTATGGATATGCCACATTTTGTTTATCTGTTCATCTGTTCATGGACATTTGAGTTGTTTCCAGTTTTTGACAATTATGAATA